>NC_050198.1:78153184-78334601 GCF_004126475.2 Phyllostomus discolor | reverse complement strand
GCCAGCCTTTGGACGCCAAGCCTGCAACTTCCTGGTAATAGCCAACTGACCAGGATTCTGTAAGGTCCTTCCCTTTACAGGCAGGACTCCCTCCGTGGCACCCCAGACCTATGAGTAGGTAAAACAATGTCCATTTCTAGCTGGAAGCAGTTACAAGAAGATGAGACCTTCGTCCATTGTCCTTTAAAAGAATTTAAAGTGGGTATATATCTAAAATGAAAAATTGTTACAAGTTGCAGCCAAGGGGGGGGGGACCCCAAATGGGCATTTGGGACAGAGTCTAGAATTCAAGGTGCCCAGGAAATTTTGGGATGTCTTCACCCCTTTCCCACAGGTATAAGTTGGAGAAGGGACACACAGAGCAAAATATGCGGGACTGTTTTGCACAGCACCAGTTTTGCAGTTGACCCATGGCATGGTCATTTAATATGCCTATAGCCTTCAGCTGGTCACTTGGATATGCTAAATGGCTGTGGCCATGCTCTGGGCCAGGGAGATAAAAAAGACTCCCCTGCCCAGGATGTGACAGGGAGGCAGGTGCCCCGAGTGGGAGCTTGGAGAAAAATTGGCTCCATAACATGGGGCCACACCTGCCCAGGCCCATGATGACAGCCAGACAGGAGTGGGTACTGGCCTGTCCAGGACCTGTGGGCTGTCTACGAAGCAGCCAACAGCTGCCACCCAGTGGTCCTGAACCCGTGCACCCTCCAGAGCCAGCTTCCCCCAACAGCAACGTGGTTTACCTGCCTTAATCTGAAGGATACCTTCTCCTGCATTCCTGTGGCACCTTCCAGCCAACCCATTTTCCACACACAGCGGTCAAGACTCAGTTGACCTGGACTAAACTGCCCCAGGTGTTTAAGAACTCCCCAGCCCTGTTTGAGAAGCCCTAGCAGGAGATCCCTCGCTAAGGGGGGATGGACCTGACGATTCTGCAGTACATGGACAACCTCCTCCTGGCAGCCCATCCCTAGAACGGTGCCAGGAGGGAACGCACACGCTGCTGAAGTGCCCCCCTACAGCAGTCTGTGCAGTCCTCTGTCATGGCCCTTCACGGTGCTCTATCAGGTTCGCCTGCCCCAGTGGCCTGCAAGCTTCCTTGGGGCTCCGGCAATGTCGCCAGGTGCAGAGCTCAGCAACCAGGCTTGCCAGAAGTACTCACGGTGTGATCAGGGGTGAGGACAGAAAATGGCAGAGTTGCCAACGCCCTCCAGAACCTTGTCTGATTTCTGAGGAAAATGCTCGTTCTCCTGAGGGAAAGCCAGCCTGCACCCTGCGGCTGTGGAACTCGGCCCTACTACCAGGCTTTGAAGGGTCCGGACATTAAGAAAAAGCCTTCCAAAATATTAAGGAGTGCCTCAGTAATGTTCCTGCCCTTAGACTGTCAAAGCCAGGCCGGCCTTTTAATCTGTACACCCACAAGAGAGACAAGATAGCCCTTGGGTCCTGACTCAGCCTGTTGGAACATGGCAACACCCGGTGGCTCACCTGTCTAAGCAGTTGGACATCTGCTGGCGCCACCGGCTGGCCACCTCATCTGAGAGCAGTCACTGCTGCCATACCCCTCTTGCAAGGGGCATAAGTGGCTGTCGAACCCCAGACTGACTCAATACCAGGGCATCCTCCAAGGAAACAAAAGGGTGCATATTAAGACCATGAAACAAGTCAATCCAGCCACCTACTTACTGGCAGAACTTAAAGAGCTGGACCATGACTGTCTTAAAGTAACTAAAGAGGTCCATGCCAGCCGACCAGACCTCCAGGACCAGCCTCTGGCCCAACCTGATGTTGATGTCACCCACTACATGGATGGAAGCAGCTATATAGTCAAAGGCAAAAAGTTGCTGAGTATGCAGACCAGAAAACTAGACTGCCCTGGAAAAATTTACTGCTGCAGGAGTCACCCCTTGGATCTACTACAGCTGGGCCAAGACAGCAGCAGATCCCAAAGACCCGAGGACTAGGCCTGTGCCAAAACCCACGCTAAGACAGTGGAGGACGCCAACCAGTAAAAAAGACACCAAGGAATAGACCGTTGTTCCGCAGGGTACCTGACTTTAATTAACACCTTCGCAGGAGCATTGACAATTGGACTAGTGACTGTGGCCCCTGAGGAATGGAATCCCTGCAAAGCAGGTCACCCTAGAAATAGTTTTCTCTGTTTGATCTCTGTATTTGGATTTATTGTATGCTTTGCTTAACAAATGCGGCCCCTGTCTCAGCCCCAGCCTGCAAATGTAGTACCCCCAGGCATAGGATTATGCTCAGCGGTAAAGTGGTCTCTTACTATCTCCCAGGGTCAGCTTTCAGCTCCTCCACTGACATGCCATCGGGTGGCATTCAGTCACAGAAATCCCTCTGCACTTGGGGAGGGAAGGTATACTAGACTAGAGTAACATCCAAGACCATGAAGTACCAGACCCAGAGGTATCAGGCATATAGGACCCTGCATCCTCCGGACCTTAGTCCTACACCTAGGGCTACAGTGACTCATAGGGCAGCCGCCACAGTGCTAGCCCTCCGGTGGTACCAACACCAGTATCAGCAGTTGTAACCCTCCCAAGGACCTCAGCCTTATAGCCAGGTATTAATGATGCTAAAAGGGATGAAACACCTTATAGCATCAAAGGGGGGGAATGTGGCAGGAAAAGAAAACTCCAAAAGTTTCTTATGCTCTGTAACTGTAACACTTGCAAAATTTCACACAGGACTGTAGAAGCTGACAAGTCATAACCAAAGCAACAGCCAGTTACTCAAGGTCATACACAGACTCCCATGATAAGCTCCTGTGCTCTGTAGCTTCTGCAAATTCCTCCTGCGTTTTCCCTTTGTCTCCCATATAAGGTAGCTGGACCTAACTTCCGCATTCAGCTTCTGTAACCTTGCTTGGCCACGTAGGTAGGGAGCCCGGGACTATTTAAACCCTGGGAGAGTGAGGATCAGTGCTCAGAGGATTTGGATGTTAACCACCCCCTCTGGGCCCCTGGGTAATAAAGTTTGTGCTTCATTATCTCCCTGCGTGTGGGTGGATTTTCCACAACAATATCAGGTATAGCGATCCTTCTTATTTTGTTGTTCCTTCTCAAAGTTGCTGAGGCTATTCAGGGTCATTTAGGTCCCATATAAATTTTTGAAATATTTGTTCTATATCTGTGAAATATGCCATTGGTATATTTTTAGGGATTGCATTGAATGTATAGATTGCTTTTTGTACTATATTATGTTTCTTGAAGAATATAAATTTGCTGTGAGAAATTGTATACTCCACCCATACAGTATTTGGTCAAGTAAATTTTTAAATTGTTACATAAAACTTATTTCATAAATGTATTGCTTAAGTTCATCATTTTGTTTTATTTTTATCATTTTTATTGTTATTCTATTACTGTTTTCCCTAGTTTTCCCCCTTTGTCCTCTTCTATCCATTCCACCCTATGCTTCCACTGTCAGTTCCACATTGCTTTCCATGTTCATGGGTCATTCTTACATTTTTCTTGACTAACCCCTTCCCCTTCTTTCCACCATTATCCTCCTATCTCATGACTTCTAGTTACTGTAAATCTGTTCCATGTTTCCAATCTTGTTTCCCTGTTTTGTTCATTACTTTGTTTTGTTCATTAGATTCCTCTTATAAGTGAGATAACATGGTATTTATCCCTCACTGCCTGGCCTATTTCACTCAGCATAATAGTCTCCAGTTCCATCCATGCTGTCTAAAGGGCAAGAGTTCCTTTTTTCTTTGTGCTGAGTAGTATGATGCTTTTTTATTCTGTTTTTAAAAAACTTTGTATTTATGAGTAAAGATAATCCTTGCAGTACTTTAGCTACTGAAAGAAAGTTATTGAGTCCCCGAACATAACAGAGGGTTATTTGCTACCTCTTGATGATGGTATCTTCCCTGAGTGTAAGCTCCAAGGAAAAACATTTAGTACAATTTTAATCATCAGTTTTCAAGGTTATGTTCATTTAATTTATGCTGCTGCACATCCAGAAAGTCAATTTATCAAGAATTCCTGATCTTAGGCAATAATTATGCTATGCTCCCCAGAGTTACATGTCTTTGATTCAGCTGCTTGTTGAAATTGGTAAGTCTGTATTTTTCTTTCTTGAAATTTTTTATTTTATTTTATATGTGTAAAATTACAAGAGATTAAAGAGTCAGTACGCACAGAAATACCAATGATAAGTGTAAAATTTGAAAGCTGATATACAGGTTATGAGTGTGAGACAGAATTTAACCAGATTGGATTGAATTATATTTTGTTTCAATGTGGTTGTGAGAAAATAATACTTTGTTGGTTTAAACATTATATCAAATGTTACTAATGTTATCAATATTTTTCATCAATTTTCAAGATATAATTATTTGTGTGTTACTAGAATTTTTTCCTAGCATCTACAGTTTCAAAGGCATGGTATGTTCTCTGTGATTAAAATGCACATTTCTCATAAGTCTACAGACACAAAGAAATTAGTCTGGCAGGGACCCTTTATAAACATTGAAACATTGGCTATATTAATATAATTAATAAATTATGTATTGCACACAGGTAACTTCTATGTTTCCAAATCTCTCCAGTTTGGACAGAAAAAAGCAATGATAATCAAATTTCACACATTCTTGCTTTTTCTTTATGTCAATCAGTTACATGGTTCTCTTGAGTGAGGAAATATACTTTCAGCTGCTATTGTTGCTTCACTGGAATCCCTAATCTCTTGTTGGGTGCTGAGCTCTTCCCCTGGGTATTTATATTCCAGCAAAACTGAGGCACTGAAAGTGCCAGAGTGTGCTGTAAAAAAATCTATCTTCCCTTTATATGTTATATTCCACTGTGCAACAGGATAATGTGCCATCACAAAATTCTAAGTGTGGTTAGGTTTGTTGAAGGCAGTCATCTATACATATAATTATGTATATAAACCTAAATAGCCTCTCAAGTCAACTATTAGAATATTTAAAATGAAACAGGAGAACGAGTTTGAAAGCTTATTTTGACTACCACATGAAGTAATATCTGTACACTTAAACTTTTCTATTACAAAAATATCTTTGCTTTTTTAGGGTTGTTTTTTTTTCAGATGGATTAGAACTTGGGTAGAAAATACAACTTCTATTCAGGAACATTCCCAAAGTCTCCAAAATTTGTAGGGGGTGATGCTAATGGTGTCCAGATGTCTTATTGGCCCTTACAGGAACCAGTGTGATGCACTTTTTTTTTTTTTGTACATCCTTTCTGTTCTCTACACCACTGAGGCATGAGTCTATGGCAGTCATCACCAGGGGAAATCTTAGAGATAGACAATCATACTGCACATGCTGCACAGCATTTGATAAGGTACAGCACCCATTTTTTATAAAAACACTCTGCAAAGTAGGAATAGAGGGATAATTCCTCAACATAATAAAGGACATATATGAGAGACCTAAAGCCAACATCATACTCAATGGGCGAAAACTAAAATCTTTTCCACTAAGATCAGGAGCAAGCCAAGGTTGTCCACTTTCATCACGTCTATTCAATATAGTATTGGAAGATTTAGCCACAGTGATCAGACAAGAAAAGGAAATAAAAGACATCCAAATTGGAAAGGAGGAAACAAAACTGTCGCGCTTTGCAGCTGACATAATAGTGTACATAGAAAATCCTATAGACTCCACCAAAAAACTGCTCGACCTAATAAATGAATTGTTTGACAAAACAGTGGTATACAAAGTCAATATCCAGAAATCAAAGGCATTTCTGTACACCAACAATGAAACAGCAGAAGCAGAAATCAAGAAAAAAATCCCATTTGATATAGCAAAAATAAAAATAAAATACCTAGGAATAAACTTAGCCAAAGAGGTAAAAGACCTGTATTCACAAAACTATACAACACTGAAGAAAGAAATCAAGGAAGACACAAACAAATGGAAACATATACTGTGTTCATGGATCGGAAGAATTAACATCATCAAAATGTCCATACTATCCAAAGCAATTTACAGAATCAGTGCAATACCTATTAAAGTATCAAAGGCATATTTCACAGACATAGAACCAACACTTCAAAAAGTTATATGGAACCACAAGAGACACTGAATAGCTGCTGCAATTTTGAGAAAGAAGAGTAAAGTAGGAGGGATCACAATACTTGATATTAAACTGTATTACAAGGCCACTGTAATCAAAACAGCCTGGTACTGGCCTAAAAACAGGCACATGGACCAATGGAACACAACAGAGAGCCCAGAAATCAACCTAAGTCTCTACAGTCAATTAATATTGGACAAAGGAGGCAGCAACATAAAATGGAGTAAAAATAGCCTCTTCAACAAATGGTGCTGGGAGAACTCAACAGCTACACGCAAAAAAAAAAAAAAATGAAACTCAAGCACCAACGTACACCATACCCAAAAATACATTCAAGGTGGATAAAAGATTTAAATATAAAATGTAACACCATTAAAGTCCTAGAGGATAACATAGGCAGATTAATCTCAGATATTTCATGCAGCAACATTTTTACTGATAGAGCAAGGGACATAAAGGAAAGAATAAACAAATGGGATCTCATCAAAATAAAAAGCTTCTGCATGGCTAAAATAAACAGTATTAAAATAAAAAAGAGAACCAACCATATGGGAAAACATATTTGCCAATGATACCTCACATAAGGGTTTAATCTCCAAAATATATAAAGAACTTAGACGACTCCATTCTAAGAAGACAAGGAACCCAATTAAAAAAATGGGCAAAGGACTTGAACAGACAATTCTCCAAGGAAGAGACACAGAAGATCCAGAGACACATGAAAAGATGCTGTATATCACTAGCTATCAGAGAGATGCAAATTAAAACCACGATGAGATACCACTTCACACCAGTCAGAATGGCCATCATAAACAAAGCATTAAACAACAAGTGTTGGAGAGGTTGTAGAGAAAAGGGAACTCTAGTGCACTGTTGGTGGGATTGCAAACTGGTACAACCACTATGGAATACAGTATGGAATTTTCTCAGAAAACTAAAGATGAATCTGCCTTTTGACCCAGCAATTCCACTGCTGGGATTATATCCTAAGAAGTCTGAAACAGGAATCCAAAAGAACCTATCCACCCCAATGTTCATAGCAGCACAGTTTATAATGGCCAAGTGCTGAAAGAAACCTAGGTGCCCATCAGTAAATAAATGGATCAAAAAAACTATGATACATTTACACAATTGAATTCTATGCAGCAGAAAGAAAGAAGGAGCTCCTATCCTTTGTGACAGCATGGATGGAACTGGAAAGTATTATGCTAAGTGAAATAAGCCAGGCGGTGAAAGACAAATGCCATATGGTCTCACCTTTAACAGGAATCTAGTCAACAAAACAAACAAACAAGCAAAATATAACCTAAGACACTGAGAGAACAGGCTCACAGTGGCAAGAGGGGAGGGAATTTCAGGGGAAAAGGGGAAGGGTATACAGGAACAAGTATAAAGGACACATGGACAAAAACTATGGGGGGTGGAAATAGGAGGGAGGTGGGGAGAGATGGGTGGGTGGGCTGGGATAAGTAAAGGACAGAAAACTGTACTTGAACAAAGATTAAAATAAAAAATTAAAAAATTAAATTAATAAAATCTTTAAAAATAATCTATAGCACTCTGTTTATATGAATTCTTTCAAAGAAGTTTCCTGTTTCTAATTAAATTGAGAAGCCAGTTGACATATTTCTTAAAGAATACAGACTGCCATACCAGATAACCAGGGTTTAATTGCCAGCTCTACTATTTACCCAACTTATACAATATTGTTAGGTATATTTTTCTACTTCTTCAATCCTCAGTTATTTTTTGTTTGTATGTTTGTTTCATTAAGGTTTTTACCATGTTTAAAGTGATGGAAATGATATCTATACTGTTGTAAAGATTAATGAATTAATACATATAAAGTTTTTAAAACATCGCCTAGTGTGTAGGACACACACAATAATTCTAGACTTCAAATGAAAGTAGAAAAGTTCTGATTGAGAGAATGTGGGTAAGGACATTTCAGAGCCCCATTTCCTCACAAACAACTTAAAGCATGGCAGCCTCCATAGGAATTCATAGAATTGTTATGGTTTTCCATAGCATACTTTAAATTCATTGTTCTAATAATAATCCCCATCTATTCCAAGATTTCCCTCTACAGTAAGTACTTTTGTCAGATACTGACTTCTGCTTAACACTTTCAAAAAAGTTATTGCATAGTTTTAAATATCCCAAATATTGAAGATGTAAAGTCTCTTAGTCAGTGAAGTTAGAGGTACCATTGATGCAGGAGGCAACAAGATGTAACGGGAGGAACAGCTGCCCTTTTTCTGAAAGATCTAGAATCCCATCTCTAGAACCTTTTAGCTGTATGACCTCAAGAATGTGGCTGAACTTTTCTGAATCTTCATTTACTCATGTTGAAAATAGGGATAGTCTTCCTATATATCTCATAAGTTTGCTATGAGTATTGAATTAGACAATATAAGTGAAGTGGCTGACTCATAACAAGCACTCCAAATGTTGCTTGTTATGATTCTTCCTATTAATTCTCTTTGTTCTTTGAAGATCAATAAAAGAAAATCAAATCATTCTTCCACATAACTGTCAGATCTTATAGTTAAGCAGATTATACAAAACACACTTTTTCTTTTGGTTCTTTCCTGTCCTGGGTTTCCAGACCCCTCACCATCCTGAATGTCCTTCTTTTATTAGTCTTTGCTTGCCAATGATCTTCTAACATGGTGGCAATACAGCTTGATTACAAGTTGCATGTGGAGATTCAACTTTTCTTAGATAGAATACTTTGTTCATTGAAACAACCTAATGTTCTGAAACTTCATTATGTTCTTGGCTTATATTGAGCCTATGTTTAAAAACCCAGACTGGGGACAGAAGTGAGAGATCTTACCTAAGTTGTTGTTAAACCATTTATTTCTTCCTGTCTTACTGAAGGGACTGAATAATCCTAGGACTCAGTCTCTTGTTCGTAAGATTAGTACAGGAAGTGTGTTTTCATGTGACACTAAAAGTACCCTGATATTAGGACATGAAATAGAAAATACCAATGATATGGGGAAACTTAGGCATGTTTTCTACAAAACCTTATAGTTTCTCCTAAAGTGTCTTCTTGTTTTGTCTATTATATTCTATTGACCTCAAACTTTCAGATAATGCCCACATAAAGATACATCATGAAAGTAATAACAAAAATTAAGGAAAAGCCCAAATATATTTCTCATTGTATTCCACAATCATAGACACCCTGTGTAGGATCAGGTAAATTGACTGGGATAGTGGTCATGGTTTTGCTCTGATTGGACATCTAGTTACTTCTTCATTTCTGACTTTACCAATTTAGATTTATAATTCATGCAATGAATGTGAAGGTTTTGTTTTGATTTATACTGAAGACCTACTAAAAACCTAGTTACTATGCCAGAATCCCTAGAGATGAAATGGTTACAGAAATGTACATGATGTAGTCTTTGCATTTAAGGAGATTACAGCCAGCTGTGACCAGATAATTTCAATAAAATACCATAAGTGTTATTACTCAGAAATTCAACAGTGCAAGGGATCACAAAGGAGACAACAACTAACTGCCTGCATGGGAAGGCTGAAATAACAGGAGTTAATTTTTTTTCTAAGACCTGAAATATAAAAGGAATTTTAAAAATTAACCAGGTTTTAAAGGTTTAATGGTCTTGTGTATGTGTGTGTGTGTCTATATCTATACATAAATGCATACTATGTATTATGGAGAGATAACATCTGCCTGCTTTATTTTTAAAAGTACACTTTTTCAACAGCTTTGCATTATTTTTATTTAACACAAAACATTAAACATGCTTACACTATTCATTTAAAACAGTTCAAAATAGCTTTTATTTGACAAAATATCTTAAATATATTTCTTAAGAATTTTTTACAGCTATGTTCCTTTTAACACTAGTTAAAATGAAACCACTCTGTTTAAACTGTTCTTTTATCCAGGCTTCACTAATATACACTTACATCCCTCTAAGTCATTTGAATTTGAATAAGTATAGTACATCTAGATATGTGAGTAACAAATGCAGCCAAGCTAATGGATCTTAGTCAATTCTTGACTGTGAAGAAAACCAATTTTAACTCAGTAAATCAATTGGAAAAGTGAGAAACTCAGGCGGCAGCAAACCGGTGACCCAATCCACTTAAATTGGGCTAGAAATGAAATTTCAGACTACAAAATGCTTTAAGAGTTAGAGGAACTGAGCAATGTAGTGAGTGTGGTTTGCTAGGAAGAAGTGTTAAACTTCCTGACTATGGGAGGATAGCATATCCTAAGGGGAATTATAATTAAAGCACAACAGATTGTATTTTTCTTTTTCAGAGAAATTGTGAAGTGCTAGGTGAATTCAGTGCAGCCTCCTAAAGGATTGTTTGAAGATCTTCAGGCAAAGGCAAATCTGTTCTGGAAATGGGGAAAAAGGAAAATGCAATAAAATAAGAGTCTGCTGTATTAGATAAAAATTTTAGGAAATAAAGAAGGCAGAAAAGTGAAAAGAATTCATGTTCATAAAAGTAGTCAGAGATTATAAAGGGCACAGGTAGTGGAAACCCTTTATGGTTATGTCATACAGATATAAGAATCTACAATTAAAATGATTATTAAGTAAATGCTTTCTCAAATCTGTATGTAACAATAACAGTGCATTTCTTTTCTAAGAGCTATATGGACAAGTTGTAGGTAATGTAAACTAGGAGAAAAAGTAGACAATCAGAAGCTAATAATTAAATGAGAAAAGTAGTACATTAAGGAATAAGAAACTTCTAGATTGAATTCATATGTCATTTATGTGAGTATTGATTTCACCTATATACAATAGTTCCCTTTATCCATGGGGCATATGTTCCAAGATCCCCAGTAGATACCTAAAACCACAGATAATATGAAGCTCTCTATATATTTTACTTTTCCTACATGTATATAATTATGACAAAGTTTAATTTATAAATTGTGTAGTCAGGGATTAAGAACAGTAACAATAAAATAGAACAGGCATAACAATATATTGTAATAGTCAGATGAATATAGTCTCTGTCTCTCATAAGTGATGTGATAACTGAGACAGCTATCAAGTGAATAACAGACAGATAGCATGTACAGTGTGGATATGCTGGACAAAAAAAAATGATTTACATGCTGGATGGAACAGAGCATGGTAGTGTGATATTTTATCATGCTACTCAGAAATGTACAATTTAAAATGTATGAAGTGTTTATTGATGACATTTTTCATCTAATATTTTCAGAACTTGTTTGACAATAGGTAATTGAAACCATGGAAAGTAAAACAACAGATAATGGAGACTATTACATTATAAACTCAGTCTGTTTATAGGCAGCTAAGTGAAGTAGCAAACTATCAGTGAAAATCAGGAGTATTTAGAAACACAGTTAACTGAATACAGTTACGGAACAGGATGGGGATATTATAAATTTTTGAGAATTACTAGTCATTTATAAAAGAATGTAAAGAAACCATTGAAAATTACATTTGAAGGCATAATCAGTATCTGGTCTTCAATAGGCCATTAAGAAATATTACTTAAGCCCTAGCTGGTGTAGCTCAGTGGATTGAGTGCTGGCCTGCTAATCAAAGGGTCCTTAGTTCAATAGGACACATGCCTGGATTGTGGGCCAGGTCCCTAGTAGGGGGCATGTGAAAGGCAACCATACATTACCGTTTTTCTCCCTCTCATTCTCCCTCCCTTCCCCTCTCTAAAATAAACAAAATCTTTTAAAAAACATAAACTTTTTTTAAAAAAGAAATACTACTTAATATTCAGAAATTGGTTGCACTTTTATATATCAATAATGAATTATGAGAAAGGATAATTAAATAATCCCATTTATAATTGCACCAAAACATAAAATATATAGGATTAATTTAACCAAGGAGGTAAAAAAACTTGTACTCAGAAAACTATATGGCACTAATAAAAGAAATCAAAGATACAAAAGAAATGGAAGCATGTACTATACTTAAGGATAGGAAGAGTTAACATGATTAAAATGTCCACACTACCCAGCAGAATCTATAGAGACAATGCAATCTCTATCAAAATACCAATGGTGCCCTGGCTGGTGTGGCTCAGGGAACTGAGTGTCAGCCTGTGAACCAGGGGGTCACCAGTTCGATTCCCAGTCAAGGCACATGCCTGGGTTGTGGGCCAGGTCCCCAGTGGGGGACACATGAGAGGCAACCACACATTGATGTTTCTCTCCCTTTCTTTCTCCTTTCCTTCCCTTCTCTCTAAAAAGAAATAAATAAAATTTTTAATTTTAAAAAAATACCAATGGCACATCACATGGAATTAGAAAAGTAAAACAAAAAAATCATATGGAACCACACACAAACAGAAAAACCTGAATAGCCTCAGGAATATTGAGGAAAAAAAAGAACAAATTTGGGGATACCCTGCTATCCAATATCAAACTATACTTCAAGATCATGAGAATCAAAATGACATGATACTGGTATAAAAATAGACATATAGATCAATGTAACAGAAAAGAGCCTAGAAATGAACACGTGCCTTTATGGTCAATTAATATTTGGCAAAAGAGTCAAGAACATACAATGGGATAAAGGTAGTCTATTCAATAAATGGTGTTGGGAAAATTGGACAGATACATGCAAAAAAAAATGAAACTAGACCTCCTCCTTATATCTTATAGAAGAGTAAGCTCAAAATGGGTTGAAGATTTAAATGTAAGACTAAAAACCATAGAAATCCTGGAAGAAAACATAGCCAGTAAAATCTCTGGTATTTCTCTTAGCAATATTTTTTCTGACATATCTCCTTGGGCAAGACAAACAAAAGAAAATAGAAAATAATTAGATTGCATCAAACTAAAAAGTTTTTGCACAACAGGAAACCATCATAAAAACAAAGAGAAACCTACTAAAAGAATATATTTGCTGATAATATACCTGATAAGGGATTAATATGCAAAATTCATAAATAACTCATACTAATCAATACCAAAAAAAGAGAGAACCAAATAATCCAATTAAAAAATAAGCTGAGTATCTGAATACACATTTCTTCAAAGAGGAAGCCAAGAGGCATGGAAAGATGCTCAATGTCACTAGTTTTCAGAGAAATGCAGATAAAAACCACAGAGGGAGATGTCACTTTATACCTGTCAGAATGGCTATCATCCATAAATCCACAAATGACAAGTGTTGGTGAGGATGTGGAGAAAAAGGAACTGCAAATGCGCTCACTGTTGGTGGGAATGTGGATTGGTGCAGCCACTGTGGAAAACAGCATGAAATTTCCTCAGAAGGTGAAAAATGGACCTACCTCATAACCCAGTGATTCCACTTGTGTATATTTATACAGAGAAACCCAAAACACTAATTCAAAAGAATATATGCACCCCTATGTTCATTGCAGTGTTATTCACAGTAGCCAACCTATGGAAACAACCCATGTGCCCATAAACAGACAAATGGATACAAAAGTGGTCATACATATATACAATGAATTATTGTTCAGTCATAAAAAAGAATGAAATCTTACCATTTGTGACAACATGGATGGACCTAGAGAGTATTATACCAAGTGAAATAAGTCAGAGAAAGACATACTATATGATTTCACTTATATGTGGAATCTAAAAAACAAAATAAACAAAACTGAAACAAACTCATAGTTACAGAGAGTGAACTGGTAGTTGCCAGAGCAGTGGGAGCTTTGGGACACTGGGTGAAAAAGGTGAAGGGACTAAGAAACACAAATTGGTATTGACAAAATAATCATGAGGTAGTAAGAAAAGCATAGGAAACATAGTCAATAATATTGTGATAACTATGCATATTGTCATTGGGGTGCTGGAAATATTGAGGGGGAACACTATGTAAAGTATATGATTGTCTAACCACTCAGCTGTACACCCTAAACCAATACATAATAAAAACAACTTATGGTGAAACAGACACTATTACCTTCCCCAATTAAAGTACCCCAAGTATAGCCAGTTGCATTGGACACACATGTACAGATCATGATTTTTTTTATTTATCCACAGCACAATGGCAAAAAAGGTAAAATTTTGTATTTTTATCATCTTGCTCCCTGATCTTAGACTATTTGCAACCAAAGTTGCCATTTAAACTTTCCTAAATCTCTTCTTTATCAACTCTGATATATAATGCTCTATCCCGTTAGAACTGTATTCTCTATTAGTAAACTAATAAATGAAACCAGACTGCTGTGATTATGTGATGCCATGTGCTTCTGAGTTATCTTTCCTTAAAATCAGTTGCTTGAAGATGGGTCTTCTGGAGACCCATAGCCTTAATTTGGCATATAAATGTTATAGTAGTAATTTTAGAGATATATGACAGGTATCAAGATTATTTGGACAGGACTTTCAAACATCCTTCTAATCATACTATAACAAATTCATATTTTGTCTTTTAAGTTAAAATTTATTGAGTATTTATTACATGTCTGTCTACTAGGTAATTTGCATGGATTAAGTAATTTGACCCTCACAAAATAACCCTACGGATTAGGCCTTATAATTATACTCTAATTTACACAATGGAGATATGGAAACTCTATGATTAACTTGCCTCATGTTATATAGTTAATAAGTTGTATAGCTGGAACACATACTAACTGCATCTGATCCCAGAGCCTGAGTTCTTAACCACTACTTCTACTGTGTATATATTGCATTATCTTCTCACAGAGTAAGTTTTGCTTGAATGTATATGTTATGAGGGGTGGAATAGAGCAGGAAATAACTGAAATATTTATTTTATCTTCAATGCCTATGTGTAGGAACAACAAAATGGAAATTCTTGGCTTCTTTGTGTTTTTCCTTATTGAATTCCTTCCTCTAAAGGAAGGAGAGTTAATAATCCTATTAGTACACTCAAGGGAAGAAACTGGACATGCAGAACTCAGTACCCTCTTCCTTTCTCTTTAAGCTCAGTCTCTCTGCAGATAATATTTATTTTGCTCCCTTGCGCTGTAAGTCTTTTGATGCCAGGCTATTCCCAGCAGAGAGAGGCCAATAGTT
Source organism: Phyllostomus discolor (assembly GCF_004126475.2). Lineage (NCBI taxonomy): Eukaryota > Metazoa > Chordata > Mammalia > Chiroptera > Phyllostomidae > Phyllostomus > Phyllostomus discolor. Next base: position 78,319,511 of record NC_050198.1, on the reverse strand, counting down.
TACCACACACTCTCTATTACTGTGGTCCAGCATTAAGAATCCCACCTTTGACACAACCTAATTCAAGTCTGTCAATAGCTCCATCAATAATAATGTTGACATTTAGTTCTAAAACTGCCTTACTACTTCTTTAGCTCTCAAGTGGTTCAGAATTCAGTAATGAATAGGGTTGTCAACTACTGATTACATCAGATTACTAGAGTTATTTGTGGTTAAAATTTAGGAATTTTTTTTGAGTGGCAAAAGAAATAGAAACTAGACTATGTCGATATGGTGATAGACATCTAGACACTTAGGAATATCTAGATTGTGCTGCTGTTTTTCTCTCCACTAATATATCTGGCATGGCTTTATAAGTAGTACAAATTCATTCTTTGGTGTAATTATTCTTTATTTCTTTAAAATTATTTCATGATACCCTGGCTGGTAGTTCACTTTGTTAGAGCATTGTCCTGATATGCTAAGGCTAAGGGTTCGATCACCAGTTGGGGCACAAGACTCAACCAATGAATGCACAAATAAGTGGAACAGGAAATTGATATTTTTCTCTCTAATTTTGATAAATAATTTAAAAAATTAAATTTATCCTTGGCTGGTGTGGCTCAGTGGATTGAGCACAAGCCTGTGAACCAAAGGGCCACTGGTTCAATTCCCAGTCAGGGCACATGCCTGGGTTGTGGGCCAGGTCCCCAGTAGGGGGCGAAGGAGAGTCAACCACACATTGATGTTTCTCTCCCTCTCTTTTTCCCTCCCTTCTCTTCTGTCTAAAAATAAAACAAGTCAAATCTAAAAAAAATAAATTAAAAATATTTATTGATGAGTTATCCCCAGTATGACTGGAAGGAGAGTGTTAATTTAACATCTTCATTTGTTATAAGGTCTAAATAAAGATATATCTAGGTAATTTAGGTTAAGGAAAACTATTTTTCATGAAGTTTAAAGTTTCACATCAACTATTGAGAATATGTTTATGGGGCTTGGTAGTGTCAAAATGGTCAATTACTTATAGCCCTCAATCTGGGATTTTAATCCATTCTGTTTTGTTTTCTAATTGTTTCATATACCTCAGTGTTGTCTTCCAAATAATATTAGGAACTTTTCTAGAGTTTCTTTCTCATCTTTTACCACAATTCTCACCACTTGTATGACCAAAGGTTATGGACAAAATAAAATTTTGTTGATTTGTAAAGTGTAAAAAAGTAGTCAGGTTAGTTATTAGACAATCCTTAATTTTCCCACCTGGATTATTAAAATTTTAGTCAATTATTGGAAAGGTATGGTTTATGTCCATTTTCATAGTATGGCTCTTTGAGAATAGTCTATTGGAAGCATCTTTTGTCAGTATTTGTTTACAAGACTTTTAATTGGACTCATCAAAATAGGTTGAAATTTTCATTCTATTTCTGAAACTTTAGTTAGAATGAGTAAGGTAGTAAGTATGTGATGGAAGGTGGCCATTTTGATCTGGGAAGCACATATTCTATCTGTGTCAGAATCAGTACATAAATCACCTGCCAATGTTCCTGGAGAAGTAGGGCTGTTCATATCAAATCATATCTTAGGATTTTCAGTGTGTTTTCATGATGAGTGATTAATAGAGGTGGGCCATATATAGGTGAGTGATATAGGATGATAGGATTTGGCTGAAATCAGACATGCAACTTACACAAGGAAAAGCATTCCATGTTCTTTTGCAGAATTGCAGTACTCCCTTAACAGTGATGCTCTATATGAATGTTTACTCTCTGATATTGTCTGTGAAATAAAACTGCAAATATCTCATTTTTAATGTATTTTAAATGTCATTTTTCTCATAGTATGGATGCAAAATGCCATGTGCCAGGTTTGCACCCAAACCCTTGTTTTCTCATCTTAAGGGATAACAATTTAAAGATTACAATGGAAGCTGCTAATTCAGTCTCGGAAAAACAGAAACCCTACATCGTTCGGTTTAGATGATTTCAGCTTCTTGGACAGCTGTGCTACTATATCCCAGCTGACTTATTATCAGGCCTTTTTCAGGAATTCAAATGCCAGTTAGGTTTGTAACTTCCTCCAAGTCTGTTAAACAGTCTATACTTCAATTGTCTCATTTGAATATACATAATGATATCTGAAATTCACCACCTTGCACCAAGTCAAGCTCACCAGTCAGTAAACTTTTAATAAATACATTTTTGATGGTGTTATTGAGAATAATAAAAACAATATTGGGGCTTAAGGGGTTGTCATTTAGTATTGGTAATTAACAACATCAAGTGTCTAACTGGTATGTATTGATTAGAGAGAGTTAAAAAATGTCACAAGTATAGGAAGTAGCATTATTCCTTGCCAGTATTTAATAAGAAAGTCCCATAAATGAGCTTTTATTTTGTATTTTTTCCATTGCAAGAGTTACAAAACAACACCAAAAAGAATGACAACTATGTGCAATCCCCTGAGATATATTTTTTTAAATTATCTCTTCTTTTGAGACTTGTAAAATAGTATTTGCATTTAAAACCTACTTTGAAGTAAAAATTATTAAATAAGGTTCTATATTAAAGTCCTTACTGTCTTAAAGCCATTTAAAATAAAAGGAGAGTTGTTTAGATTTGGAGCATCCATAAAATACTTTCCCTACAAATTCAGTGTGATAGGATAAAAAAAAAGATGAAGGGAGGAAAGGGAAACAAAAATTAGCAGTTTCACTATGTTGTGAATAATTCTTTATCTCATGGGACCAGTCACAAAGAAATGTGATAAGTCATTAAAGACAAAGTGTGTCCTAAAATACATGGATGCAGATAAGAGAGAGAGAGAGAGAAGAGGATTAAGGAGGAAATATTTCTATACCACATTTTTTAACCTGGTTGCTTCATATATGCCATCACTAATAGCAAAGACAGAAGACTGAGACCATGAGGACATCAGGATACTCAGAAGGGCAAAAATAAGTGCTTGAGATCTTGTTTAAAATTAATATTTAAACTTTATAGAGTAATACAACCTGGATATCTAAACTGAAAACAAGGAAACCATCTTGGCTATATCAGAGGCATTGGGTTGGTTAGAAGATCTGTGGGAATGCCTTCTTGCCGGAGATCTCTATGCAACTTAATACCATTATTTCTCTTCTCCCAACTACTACTGAATTTCGTTAGGCTCCCAAAAGAGAATAACACAGTCGTTTTTCTATCTTACATTGTTCACCCTCTTTCCCCACAACAGTCAATTTATGGAAGCTACTGTATATATCAACCCTTTGTTCTTTTCACCCAACCATAGCCATCTCAGAAAGTTAAGTACACCTTGGTTTCTAAATGCCTGTCTAGATTACAAACAATAGACTGAAAGTTTCAATTCAAGCAAATCATACATTTTTCAGGTTTTAAAACTGAAATAAACCTTTAAAAATATTTCAGTCATGCTTGTTGAATAGAGAAAAGTCAGGTCCAATTTGTGGGTGGCTCCTGGGATATGGTATGTCTGTTTTCAGTGAGGCATCCTCCTAAGGAATGGATTTTACAAGTTTTTTTTTATTCTCCATTATTTTATCCTATGTGCTTAAGATGCAACACTATATAAATAATATATGCATACTTACAGCTATGAAAACAAAGGATTGATAATTAAATCAGCCTGAATGGAAGTGAGGGGAATGCTTAAAGAAAAACAAAGTATAAATGATAAAAATGAGACTGAAAAGGTAGTCAATTATTCTTTCTCTTGATTGGGCCAAAGATTTTGTCCCTGACATATCATCTGAAAGAAACTCTTTGTATTGCTTTTCTTGTAGAGGGGATGGGTTTCATTGTATCTTCCATCCATTATTACCAACATGTTTTGTAACAACAGCACCTTTGAGGTGAGTATATTCTGTAAAGTCTCAAGTTCCAAAGTCAGATTTTTATGCTTAGGGTTCAGATTACAACAGCTCAAACAAATAAAAAAAATAAAAATAAATGAAGTCTAAAGCCATGTAAAGATCAATTTTGTGCTATTGAAAACTAATGTCTTATACATCTCCAGCTGAATCAAAGTTGAAAAAAGGATTATATATTGATTGTATGAGTTCACAAAACTTTGTTTAAGTTAGTGTTTTTCCCAAAAGGAAAATATTCAAATATTTTCTTTGTATTGGAGAGTAAGTATTAAATCTTTTGTTAATAAGTATCTATCAAGATAATCTCTTGTATTCGGAGACTTGCAATCATGCAGTAAGTAGAAAAGATTTATTATCAGGGCATCTTGAAAATATCAGCAGGATATTTTTAACACAAAAGTATTAGTTGTGTTAACTATTTTAAGAGGAAATGCAATGTAAAATTTCTTTTTTATATATATTTTATTGGTTATGCTATTACAGTTGTCCCATTTCCACCTTCACTCCTCTACACCCTCTACACCCTATCCCACCCACATTCCCCCCCTTTAGTTCATGTCCATGTGCCATACTTATAAGTTCTTTAGCTTCTACATTTCTCATATTATTCCTACCCTCCCTCTGTCTATTTTCTACCTACAATCTATGCTATTTATTCTCTGTATCTTTTCCCCCTCTCTCCTCCTCCCACTCCCCTGTTGCTAACCCTCTATGTGATCTCCATTTCTGGGGTTCTGTTCCTGTTCTAGTTGTTTGCTTAGTTTGCTTTTCATTTTGTTTTAGGTATGGTTGTTAATAATTGTGAGTTTGCTGTCACTCTACTATACATTTTTTAATCTTCTTTTCTTAGATAAGTCCCTTTAACATTTCAGGTAATAAGGGCTTGGTGATGATGAATTCCTTTAACTTGAACTTATCTGAGAAGCACTTTATCTGCCCTTCCATTCTAAATGAAAGCTTTGCTGGATAGAGCAATCTTGGATGTAGGCCCTTGCCTTTCATGACTTGGAATACTTCTTTCTAGCCCCTTCTTGCCTGCAAGGTCTCTTTTGAGAAATAAGCTGACAGTCTGATGGGAACTCCTTTGTAGGTTACTGTTCCCTTATCTCTTGCTGCTTCTAGGATTCTCTCCTTCATTTTTACCTTGGCTAATGTAATTATGACATGTCCTCATGTGTTCCTTCTTGGGTCCAAGTTCTATGGGACTCCTTGAGCTTCCTGGACTTCCTGGAAGTCTATTTCCTTTTCCAGAATGGGGAAGTTCTCCTTTATTATTTGTTCAAATAAGTTTTCAATCTGTTGTTCTTCCTCTTCTCCTTCTGGTACCCCTATAATTCCGATGTTGGAACGTTTAAAGATGTCCTGGAGGTTCCTAAGCTTCTCCTCATTTTTTTTTGAATTCTTGTTTTTTCATTCTTTCCTGTTTGGTTGTTTCTTTCTTTCTTCTGGTCCACTCTATTGTTTTGAGTCTCCATTTCCTTCCCATCACTATTGGTTCCCTGTGCATTTTCCTTCATTTCTCTTATTGTAGCCTGCATTTGTTCCTCTAATTTGCAACCAAAATCAACCAATTCTGTGAGCCTCCTGATCACCAGTGTTTTGAACTGTGCATCTGATAGGTTGGCTATCTCTGGGTCGCTTAAAAGGATGAGTCCTGGAGCTTTGATTTGTTCTTCTGTTTGAGCCATCTCTCTCTTTTTTTTTGGGGGGGGTGGCTTGGTTGTGCCTGTTATAGTGAGGGTTGGAGCCTTAGGTGTTCACCAGGGCTGGGCACCCCAGTTGCTGGATTGTGACGCTGTATGTGGGTGCAGGGTCAAGAGGGAACAACGGTGGTTGCTCTGTTGTACGTGGGACCTCAGTTCCCTCTCTGGGATCCTGGGTTGCATGCACTGCCTTGCTTTACAATCGCTGCCTCACTGGATCTGCCAGCTGCCGTTGTGCATTCAGGGTCCACCCGCTGCGACCTTGCGTGCCTCAGATGCTCTATGCATCCCCAGATGCCTTATGCGCCCCAAATGCCTTACGCGCTCGTGCTCAAATCTCTGTGCTCTCTGTGCCTTGACCTGCGCCTGGCTGCCCGATTCCGCCCCTCCTACTGGTCTGGATGAACGGGTCTATTTCTGGATGAATGGGAAGTCATTGATCCATTCAGATCAATTTTCTGTCAGTTCTGGATGTTATTCTGCCTCTAAATTGTTGTTGTTCCAATCTTGGTTGTGCGTGGAGGTACAGTGCATCCACCTATGCCTCCATCTTGGCCGGAAGTCCAATGTAAAATTTCTTAGGTGTCTAGTTCTTTGATCATGGTAAATAATTATATGTATAGAAATTTCTCTGACATGTATATTTTATTTTCAAATTCTAGTGGGTATCCAAAAAAGAAACAAACTGTCAAAGAAGTCAATTCTCTCTTAATGACTACAATATGCTTAAATATCTAGGACACCTGATTTATTATTTCTTATAGGTACCCACATCCCTGTCCATAGTGGCTAAACAATAGAGTAGAAATTTAAATTCAAAAACCCTATATATTTGTCAAATCATTTAATTACAACTACCTTGAAAATATTTTAGTGATGTCTGATGAATAAAGTAAAATCTTGTATAATAGTTTGTTGCTGGCTACTGGAATGTAGACCACATGCCAAAAGAAGCCACTGAGCCATTCAGTGTGGAAATAAATCTTCCACACTGAGATGGGTCATTGGCAACATGTCTAGGTTCTAGACATGGCTTAATTTGCCCAGGAGAGCAAATTTAAAATCCTGCATTCTCTTTCCTTTAGATTACAATTTTAATCTTAATTTCTTATTTTGCAATTTTTTCTCTTATAATATGAGAGAGCAAAAAATTTTGGAGTATTATTTATTCTGGGTGACAGATCTTTGTAGAGCTCCTGAGAGCACATTTTGCCTACGAACAAGCATGTCCTATTAAGAAATAACCTATGGAAGAAAATATGTATTAGTAACCTATTGGATACAGTAAAACAGTGGGAGCATCTGTGCACTAGGATAAACAGTCAATTTCAATATAAACATCACATTGTACATTTGATAGCATATGGACAGAAAAGTTCTAAGTATGAAACTGGATTTTCAGCTTTTTAACTGGCTCTTTTGCTATCTTTTAAAAGCTGCCAAATTCAAAGTCTGCACTCTTTTTCAATACCCTTCTTTTCAATATGATTCATCTCCAAAATATTATCCTACATGTTATAATATTTTTATACTTGGACTTCCTGCACAGACACATATATACACAAATTCACATACAAATATACATGCTCCAACTCTCCATTACATGTTATCTCACAGATGCTCTTAATTTTGTCTCTATTTCATGGACTGTCTAACCAAATTTCTTACCAATGAGCTCCTAAAGACAGTGGATTATTATTTTAAAGATTTGAATCTAATTATATGGTTAGTACAGATCTGCAAAAAATAGGTGTTATTCAATGAATGAATGAATGAAATGACACAAAACAGCTGATTATTTGAGTACAATAGTAGATATTTTGGCATACCTCAGAGATATTGCAGGTTCAGTTCCAAACCACTGCAATAAAATGAGTATTGTGATAACACAAGTCAGAATCTATTTGTAAGTGGAGGATATTGCCTTCAGTTTGTAAAAAAAATGCAACATCTGTGAAGCTCATTAAAGTGAAGCATGATAAAACTAAATACACATGTAGTAAATTCATAGATTGAAAAGTGCTTGCTTCTTTTTGTGTTATAAGTATGATCTTTACGTTCTTTTCCAGAAATTCAGTAGGGATTCAGTAACAGTATACCAAGGTAGTGTGGCTGGTGGTGATTTTCATTTTTTTAAAGGGAATTAATGAAAGAGGACATTTGTTAAATACTCATCAGCATTGATTCATCTCTTTTTTTCTCTGAGCCATGGTTAAATACCTCTTGAATGGAGTGATTATTTTGTTTGTGCATTTAAATTCAAGGAGGCTCCAGGATATGCCTAATTGCCTTTTTCACTACCAAACTGTTGCACACTTTTCAATGGCTTTAAAGGAAGTGTTTCAACCAGTTTTTCTAATAGAAAGTGAATCCCATCTTGTAATTAAAAGATTCATCAATGAAAACAATGGATTATTGGTGTGTACTTTGAGGCAGGCAGAAATTCAATCTAAATATGCTTCACTTTTTATCCCTACAGTATTGAGTCAAGCAATTGTGTGTGATATTCTTTTTGTTTGTGTGTTTGTTTTTTTGTCTTAGTGTTCATCCATTCATGTGTGAGAGAGACTTAAGTCCTGAGAAATGAAAGCAAATTTGTGTGAAATCACTCCTCATAACTACAGCAGGATAGAACTTGTTTCTGAAACCTTCAGAATAGGTTGGTAAGCCCTTGGCACACAGTCCCAGTGAGGAAGGAGCTAAAGAAAAATCACAAGTATTATTTTTTATTGTCTAGTATATCCAATCAAAAATGTTTTACCTATTAAGAAAGTGATGATGGAAAAATGGGTGCAACTGTAATTGAACAACAATTAAAAAAGAACTCTCTATGACCTTTTGAAAATGACAGATACTTTGGGTCATATATATTCTTGACCTTATTCCTCTCTCATACTTTCTTTCATCCATTAGTACATTTGGCCAAGACCCCTCTCTCTACAAAGCCAAACTAATATGCTAACTTTTTCTTCCCTTTGGTTGTAGTATGCTGCCTAAGAGAAGCATCTGTTTTCCTCCTCTCGGTCTACTTCTATTATATCATTTTAATATCTTGCTTTAATAATAATACCAATGATAACAATGATGGTGGCAGTGATGATAACCATGACAATTGTGATGATTAAAAATCCTGCAGTAGATTAGTAACTCCATTAAGGTGGGAACTGTATATGTCTTCTTCACCATCTTATATAGAAAACCTAATGGAGTCTCTGGTTTATAGCAAGTAATCAATTTTTTAAAAAGAGTTAAGCCCTGCCTGGGTGGTTCAGTGGATTGAGCACTTACTTGCCTGTGAACCAAAGGGTCACTCACTGGTTAGACTCCCAGTCAAGGCACATGCCTTGGTTGTGGGCCAGGTCCCCAGTACGAGGCATGCAGGAGGCAACCATATATTGATGTTTCTCTCCTTTTCTTTCTCTTTCCCTTCTGTTCTGACTAAAAATAAATTTAAAAATATTTTTTAAATAAATAAGAAAAGTTAAACGAATGCATGGTAATACTAGTAGAGACCACTGACCAAAAACTTGCCAGTTTAATCTTTACATTTTATTTTGGAAACAGGTATTGATTAGTACCTATTTTATAGATAAGAACACTGAACTTTAAAGTGAGGATAATTACCCACCTTTATAGTGCAGTTAGAGCAGTGCTTCTCAAAATATAATATACATATGAATAACCTGTGGAATCTTGATAAAATGCAAGTTCTTATTCTGAAGGTCTGGAGTGGGGCCTAAGTTTCTGCATTTTTTACAAGGTCCCAGTCACTACCTCCATTGCTGGTCTACATGAACCAGCACTCTGAGTAACATTATCTCTTTTCAAGTATCTGCAGATAAGTACATAAAATTTAGTTCCACCCTAAGCTACTGAATTGTAATTCTGGAAGTAAGAATCATTGACCTACACTATAAGCAATTGAGGAGTTAGTATAAAGATCAAATGAGTAAAGTGTATGTGGAATGTTTTATAAAAAATTACTATATAAATGTACTAATGTCACTGTTATTTGTATAATTATTACCATATTATTATTGCTTGGCAGTGTTATAAATTTGGTTTCTGTACCACTTCAAACATAAATGTTGGTTGAGAAAGCTCATTTTAATAATGCATATCTATAATAAAATGTTTTAATTTAAATCAATGGAAGATTCTTGTGGCAATTTTGGCAATGGTACTGTAAAGCAAAAAAACATATGCTTACTTTTTATTGCTACATATTGCAACAGAAAAACATTCATGTATATTTTTCAATATAATATATATTAATGCCTAATAACCTTAAATTTTATACTTCTCACTAATTTAATTGATATAAATTAAAGTTAGTTAATAAAATATATGATATAAATAATAAACTGTAATTATATACATTCCTGTTTTATGAAATATTCCTAGAAATGCATTTAATGCTAAGAAGCAGCAAACCACTTACCATAATGCCCAAGAGATTTTGAGTTTATTTAAATTAATACATGGATTTGATCGAAAGTTTTGTTTTCTGATTAACTTGAGAAAGAAATGAACAGGTGGCTCTCACATCTACCATATATCTTTATATGTTTTAGCAATAAGATAATTATTCTAAAACACACATTTCTTCATTGAATTCCAGGTTATTTCTGAATCTGAAATTTATATGTTTAATTATGCATCATCACCCTAAGATTAAAATTGTCTTTTTAACTTTCTTAAGCAAAGAATATAGCTTATATAGATGAGGAAAAAATAGTTTTAGCTTATTTTTTAAGTGGGCTAAAAATATTTATTGTTTTTTTTAAATTTCATTTTAATCATTGTTCAAGTACAGTTTTCTCCCTTTTACTCCCATTCCAGCCCACCCACCCAACCCTCCCCACTTCCCACCCATTACCACCCTCCCCCTAGCTTTTGTCCATGTGTCCTTTAAATTTGTTCCTGTAAACCCTTCCCATTCTCCCCTGAAATTCCCTCTTCTATACCCTCTGGTCACGGTCAGTCTGTCCCCTATTTCAGTGTCTTTGGTTATATTTTGCTTGTTTCTTTATTTTGTTGTTTAGGTTCCTGTTAAAGGTGATATCATATGGTATTTGTCTTTCACTGCCTGGCTTGTTTCGCTTAGCATAATGCTTTCCAGCTCCATCCATGCTGTTGCAAAGGGTAGGAGCTCCTTCTTTCTTTCTGCTGCATAGAATTCCATTGTGTAAATGTACCATAGTTTTTTTGATCCATTCATTTACTGATGGGTATCTAGGTTGCTTCCAGCATTTAGCTATTGTAAATTGTGCTGCTATGAACATCGAGGTGCAAAGGTTCCTTTGTATTGGTGTTTTAGAGTTCTTAGAATAAAGTCCCAGCAGTGGAATTGCTGGGTCAAAAGGCAGATCCATTTTGAGTTTTCTGAGGAAGTTCCATACTGCCTTCCTTAGTGGTTGTACCAGTCTGCAGTCCCACCAACAGTGCAGTAGGATCCCATTTTCTCCACAACCTCTCCAACACTGGTTGTTTCTTGCTTTCTTTATGATGGCCATTCTGACTGGTGTGAAGTGGTATCTCATTGTGCTTTTAATTTGCATCTCTCTGATAGCTAGCGATATTGAACATTGTTTCATGTGTCTTTGGATCTTCTGTATGTCCACCTTGGAGAAGTGTCTGTTCAAGCCCTTTGCCCATTTTTTCATTGGGTTACTTCTCAGAGTGCAGTCATGTAAGTTCTTTATATATTTTGGAGATTAAACCCTTGTCTGAGGTATCATTGGCAAATATGTTTTCCCATACAGTTGGTTCTCTTTTAATTTTGATACTGTTTTCTTTAGCTGTGCAGAAGCTTTTAATTTTGATGAGGTCCCATTTGTTTATTCTTTCATTTATGAACCTTGCTCTAGGAGACATGTCAGTAAAAAAGTTTCTGCATGGAATATCTGAGATTTTCCTACCTACGTTCTCTTCTAGGACTTTAATGGTGTCACGGTTTATATTTAAGTCTTTTATCCACTTTGCATTTATTTTTGTATAAGGTGTAAGTTGGTGCTCAAGTTTCATTTTTTTGCACATAGCTGTCCAGTTCTCCCAACACCATTTGTTGAAGAGGCTATTTTTATTCCATTTTATGTTGCTGCTTCCTTTGTCAAATATTAATTGACCGTAGATACTTGGGTTTATTTCTGGGCTCTCTGTTCTGCTCCATTGGTCTATGTGCCTGTTTTTATGCCAGTACCAAGCTGTTTTGATTACAGTGGTCTTGTAGTATAGTTTAGTGTCAGGTATTGTGATCCCTCCTACTTTACTCTAATTTCTCAAAATTGCAGCAGCTATTTGGGGTCATTTATGGTTCCATATAAATTTTTGAAGTGATTGTTCTATGTCTGTGAAATAAGCCATTGGTACTTTAATAGGTATTGCATTAAGTGTGTAAATTGCTTTAGGTAGTATGAATATTTTGATGATATTAATTCTTCCAATCCATGAACACGGTATATGTTTCCATTTGTTTGTGTCTTCCTTGATTTCTCTCCTCAGTGTTATGTAGTTTTCTGAATACAGGTCATTTACCTCTTTGGTTAGGCTTATTCCTAGGTATTTTATTTTTCTTAATGCTATTTCATATGGAATTTTTTCCTTGATCTCTGCTTCTGCTGTTTCATTGTTGGTGTACAGAAATATCATTGATTTCTAGATATTGGCTTTGTATCCTACTGTTTTGCCAAATTCATTTATTAGGGCAAGCAGTTTTTTGGTGGAGTCTATAGGATTTTCTATGTACACTGTCATGTCATCTGCAAAGCGCGACAGTTTTGTTTCCTCCTTTCCAATTTGGATGCCTTTTATTTCTTTTTCTTGTCTGATCACTGTGGCTAAAACTTCCAGTACTATATTGAATAGAAGTGGTGAAAGTGGACAACCTTGTCTTGTTCCTAATCTTAATGGAAAAGATTTTAATTTTTGGCCATTGAGTATGATGTTGGCTGTAGGTTTCTCATATATGGCCTTTATTATGTTGAGGAATGCTTCCTCTATTCCCACTTTGCCAAGTGTTTTTATCATAAATGGGTTCTGTACCTTGTCAAATGGTTTTTCTGCATCAATTGATATAATCATGTGGTTTTTGTCTTTGCTTTTGTTTATGTGATGTATTACATTTACTGATTTGTGAATATTGTACCATCCTTGCACCCCTGAAATCAATCCCACTTGGTCATGGTGTATGATCTTTTTGATATACTGTTGGATGCGGTTTGGCAACATTTTGTTGAGGATCTTAGCATCAATGTTCATCAGCGATATTGGCCTGTAGTTTTCTTTCTTTGTTGTGTCTTTATCTGGTTTTGGAATTAGGATGATGTTGGCCTCATAAAAAGAGTTTGGGTGTTTCCCATCTTTTTGGATTTTTTGGAATAGTCTGTAAAGGATAGGGGATAGTTCTTTCTTAAATGCTTTTTAGAATTCTCCTGTGAAACCATCTGGTCCAGGGCTTTTATGTGTTGGGAGTTTTTTGATTACTGCTTGAATTTCGTTTGCTGTTATTGGTTTGTTCAGGCTTTCTGCTTCTTTTCCATTGAGTTTTGGAAGACTATATTTTTCTAGAAATTTGTCCATTTCATCTAGGTTTTCAAATTTATTGGCATATAGTTCATAGTAATTTCTTACAGTCCTTTGTATTTCTGTAGTATCTGTTTTAATCTCTCCTCTTTCATTTCTGATTGTGTTTATTTGGATCCTTTCTTTTATTCTCTTGATGAGCCTGCTTAAAGGCTTGTCTATTTTGTTTATCTTTTCAAAGAACCAGCTCTTGGATTCATTGATCCTTAGAATTGTACTTTTAGTCTCTATGTCATTTAATTCTGCTCTGATCTTGGTTATTTCCTTCCTTCTGCTTGCTCTGGGCTGTCTTTGTTGTTGTTCCTCAAGTTCTTGTAGACGTAGGGTTAGGTGGTTTGTTTGAAATGTTTCCAGCTTTTTTAGGTGGGCCTGTATCACTATCAACTTCCCTCTCAGGATTGCCTTGGCTGTGTTCCATAAATTTTGGGTTGTTGTGACTTCATTTTCAGTTGTATCCAGAAACCTTTTGATTTCGTCCCTAATATTCTTGACCCATTCATTGTTTAATAGCATGCTATTTAATCTCCATGATTTTGAGTATTTTGGGATTTTTTCCTTGGGGTTGGTTTCTAGCTTTAGTCCCTTGTGATCCAACAAAATGCTTGGCATGATTTCAAATTTTTTGAAATTGTTGAGGCTTGTTTTGTGTCCTATCATGTGGTCAATCTTTGAAAATGTTCCAGGTACATTTGAAAAGAATGTGTGTTTAGCTTCTTTGGGATGGAGGGCTCTGTCTATATCAGTAAAGCCCATTTCATCTAGGGTATTGTTCAATGCCACAATATCTTTGTTAATATTTTGTTTGGAAGATCTGTCCATTTTTGATAGTGGGGTGTTAACATCCCCCACAATAATTGTGTTGCTGTCCATATCTTTCTTGAAGTCCTCTAAGATTTTCTTTATGTATTTGGGTGCTCCTATGTTGGGTGCATATATATTTACAATATTTATATCTTCTTGGTGGATTTTTCTCTTGAGTATTATGAAATGACCTTCTGGGTCTCTCTTTATGGTCCTTTTTTGGAAGTCTATTTTTTCAGATATGGCTATTGCTACTCCGGCTTTTTTTCCCCTGTTCATTTGCTTGGGAAATTTTTTTCCAGCCCTTCACTTTCAGCCTGTGCAGATCTTTTATCCTGAGGCGGGTCTCTTGTAGGAAGCATATGTGTGGGTCATGTTTTCTTATCCATTCAGCTATTCTGTCTTTTGATTGGAGCATTTAATCCATTTACATTTAAGGTTATTATTGAGAGGTACTTATCCATTGCCTTTTATGTACGTGTGTTCTTCTCTCACTCTCTCTTTTCCTTTCTTTCCTTAAAGCAGTCCCTTTAGCATCTCTTGCAGAGCTGGTTTAGTGGAGGTGTATTCTTCTAGACTCCTTTTGTCTGAGAAGCTTCTTTTTTGGCCTTCTATCTTGGTTGAGAGCCTTGCTCGGTAAAGTAGCCTTGGTTGCAGACCTCTGGTTCTCATTACTTGGAATATTTCTTGCCATTCTCTTCTGGCTTGGAGTGTTTCCATTGAGAAGTCAGCTGTTAGCCTTGTTGGGGCTCCCTTGTATGTTACTGCCTATTTCTCCCTTGCTGCATTTAATATTCTCTCTTTGTCTTGAAATTTTGCCATTTTAATTATGATGTGTCTTGAGGTGGGCCTCTTTGGGTTCCTCTTGATTGGGACTCTCTCTGTTTCCTGGATTTGTATGACTTTTTCTCTCATCAAATTAGGGAAGTTTTCCATCATTACTTTTTCAAATAGGTTTTCTATCCCTTGCTCTTCTTCTGGTATCCCTACTATATGGATATTATTACATTTAATATTGTCTTGCATTTCTCTTAATCCCTCTTCATTCTTTTTGAGCCTCTTTTCCTTTTCTTGCTCTTTCTTGGTGTTTTTTCCTACTTTGTCCTCTAGCTTGCTGATCCAATCTTCTACTTCATCGATCCTGCTTTTCATTCCTTCTACTGTGTTCTTCCATTCAGAAATTGTATTTTTCATGTCCTCTTGGCCCTTATTGAGAGTTTCTATTTCCTTTTTCATGCTGATATATTTTTCAGTGAGTTCATTGTGGCTTCCCTGTAGTTTCTGGTAGCTCATTGTGAGCGTGTTGACCTTCCTGATGATCATTGCTTTGAACTCAATATCTGATAGCTGAATTGCCTCTGTTTCATTTAGCATTCTTTCTGAGGCTTCCTCCTTTCCTTTCATTTTGGGGATTGTTTCTTTGTCTTCCCATTGTTTGTGAGACTTTTCTTGTTAGCCTTAGCTTCTTAAATTGATCTGTTCTGGCTCCCTGGGTTTGTGGTGTGAACTCCTGTAGTAGAATAGCAGGAGTTTTAGTGGTGCAGTTTCCTTGATCTCCCAAGCTAACTGGTCTTGGGCTGTCATTTAAGTTGGCTTTGTGTTTGCCTTTGGCTTTTGATTGTTGTTGAGTCTTTCTTTTGTGGTTCCTTCCTACCAGCAGGTTAAATGAGGCTCACTCTGTCCACCACCTCTTGTATTTTGTTGTGCTGGTGAGGGCAGATTGTGTTGAAGCTGGTTCTTTCCTGTGTATAAGGTTTAAAGAATTCTCTCTTGCACTTGTTCAGTTATTTGTATTGGGTACTGTCTCTACTGTTTAATTGTATTTCCAGATAGGTCCTGGATTGAGGTTTGTGTGGTTACCACTCCCTCCTTCACCTTCTTCTGTTGTTATCTGTTAGTGGTTCCTTTGTTGTTGGGTCTCCTCTTCCAGTGGGTATCCTGCTGTTCACCACCTCCACCTATTCTTTTTTGTCATCAGTTGGAGGAGGAAGGCAAAATGGTTTAAGACAGCAACAGAGAATTCTATGATATTTACAGTAGCAGCCAGTAGGGAAGAGATAGGATATCCTTTGACTATGTATAGTGTTAACCGTGATCTCCCACCCAGCTAGCTGATTTTTAGAAAGGATGGAAAGAAGATAAGACTCTTGTTGGAGAAGGAAGGATTGTGAGTTGGATCTATAAAGCAGGGAGGTGGTGGGAGGTCTGATTCTGAGGTAAGGTGAGAGTAAAGGATAGTAAATAGGTGTAGTGTGTGAGAGAATAGTTAACCACTACAGTAATAGAGTTCAGGAAACTTTGAAATGGGCTAAGATCTGGGGGGGTGTTGAAAAGTAATTACAATTGCATGGAACAGCAGTTATTTACAATAATATTATGGCAACAATTATATGACAGAATCTATGAGATCTAGGTAACAAGAATAGGGAGTACAGAACCTCGAGTAGTGTGTTAATGGGACACAGGTGAGTTAAAGAACAGTAAATTAGCAATACACTATGGAAAGAGATGTCAGGGGAAAGCTGTCAGGTCATACAATATATCCAGCCTAGCAAAGCAGACTATACAAAAAGAAGAGGGATACAAAAATACTATTGAAGAAAGATGTAGGAGCACTGGAAAAATAATAATAATACAAATATGCAATAACTTGCAGGTTCTCTGTAATAGCAGAGTGACATTTGTCTGAGTGCCCCAGCTGTTGTGATTCCCCTTCTTTGGGTTCAACTTTGGTCTTTTCACAGATCCAGGATTTTGTCTCACTTGTAGGTATTTAGAAAACATTTTAAAAAGTAAAAATAGAAAAGGCAGATGAAGGAAGGAAGAAGAGATATAATTGGAGGAAAGGAAGGAATAAAACAAGAAAGCAGGAAAGAGGAAAAAGAAATCAAAAGAGAATAAAAACAATGAAAATTAAAAAATTAAAAATTGTTAAGAAAAATAGAATCAAAGTAAAAAGTCTCTTGGTTTCAAAGTGGCCAAACCGGTTTTTCTGCTCTTGCTGGCTGGGGCAGGCTGAGGGGTGATTGGTATGGCTTTTCTTCCTGGGCCAGCGGAGCCTGCACTGGCTCCTCAGCCTTGAACCCTGGGTGAGGGAATCAGGTCTTTCCCCAGGGTTACTGTTGTGGACTGGGGTGCGGGGATGCTCTCCCTGCACTCCTGCCTGCACGCCTGCGGCTGGGTGGCAGGGAGGCTGGAGCGACTGATCACTTTAGGAGAATTCCCCAAACAGTGTCTGTCTATTCACTCCTTCCTCTTGAGAAATTCCTCCTGTTCAAGCCTGCCACTCCCCACAGTGGCCTGTCTTCTCCCACCGCCAAACTCTCTAGCCAGACCAGTGACTGTGGGGGTCAGGGCCTGCTGCATGACCCAGCCTCTCTGGTGTCCACAGCCTCCAAAGGTGCTCACAGCCCTTGTGTGTTTGCTAGCACCTGGATTCCTCCCAGTGCCGCTCAGACCCTGTTTGGCTGGGGAGGGAGCAGTTGTCCCAGCTCTCTCCCAGGGACTCTGTGGCAAACCCAGCAGTGGGCACTGGGCCTGGGGCTGCAGCCCCCGGACCACACGCTGGTCCCCAGGACCCTACTTTATTGCAGCACTCTTCTTAGGGTCCGTTTTTTCGGTTCTGCCACAATCCTTGGTCCCCTGTTTTCACATATGCTGAAGTATGTTGGTTGCTTGCTTCTCTACTCCATAGATCAGTCAGGATTTTCTCCCCTGAGCAGAGGGAAGCTGAATCTGCTCCTTCCTACTCCGATGCCATCTTAGCCCCTCAGTTTTAGCTTATTTTTAAGCATAAAAATTACATTTTTGAAAAATCTAACATAGGACTTGCACTAAGCTTGAGTGCCTTTCTTCCTTCTTTTTCTCTGTTGTCAGTTTCATTAAAGTGTTACCTGAAAACCATGGATAGACTTGATATCACTTAAAATACATATTTAAAGGCATTTAAATATGTAAAATAACAAGCATCACATGTGGATTATGGCAAGGATGACAACTATTTGATCTCAAGTTCCAGCCAAGATGGAGGTATAGATAGAAACACTTCACTTCCTCACACAACCAAAAGAAGGATAACAACCAATTTAAATATGAAAAGAACCAGAATTGCCATAAAATTAAAATGCTTGGAACTCCAAAAACCAAGGATTTAAAGAATAAATATTCATCTGGACTGGAAGGAGGGGCATAGATGGGAAGCTGGGGTGAAGAAGATGTGTGGCAACACAGAAGACGGCAGAGACATCTTTTCCCACATTCACACACAGATAAGCTGGGAGAAACAACTGGGGAGCAAGACAAACTGTGCATCCCATGGTTCCAGGGAGGGGAAAAAAGCCTCAAAAACTCTGGCTGTCAAATCCTGTAGGGGTTGCAGTGGTGAGAGACACTTCTAGTCTCACAGGAGAGTCCTTTGGAGAGGCCATGGGATCCTAGAACATACACAAGCCCACCCACATGTTGTGTGTGGGTCTCCGGCCAGCAGTGACCATGGAATGCTGTGGATGGCTCACCGAAAAACACGCGAGAAAAAGCACATGCACAGAGACAAGACTAGTTTCTGTGGGGAAGTAGGGACGAAATGGCCACCCCCCCTAGTGGGGAGCGCCCAGATTTACTGTCCGTACCTGCTTTTATTGGGCTCATTTTGCATAATAATTCAGGTAAAGTACAGTATTTATCAGGGGAAGTAAGGAACTATAGAAAACAAGGAACTCTGCAGGTCTATTGAGTCGGCGTCAAAGAGCTGTAAGACTTTGAGGAACAAACTTCCTCCTTGGACCCCTCTCATTCAACTGAGAGCATTCTAAACAAAGAAGGTTTCACAGTAATTTACATGTTCTTAGGCCTGATCACCTGGGGAATCCGCCCTTTTCAGCACAGAGCTGCACCACCCTGTCATTGTTTCAGGCTTAGCTGGGGAACTAAGGCAATAAGGAGATTTTCTCCCAGACGATGAGAACTCAAGCTATGTCAAAGCCGTGGAGCGAGGGTCCATCACCCCCTTTTGCTGCAGCCCCCAAGTCCTTCTTTTGGGGGGCCTCCCAAAGTGATCGTGCCTGCCTTAGGTTGTTCCCCCCGTGGGGAATCTTACCCATCTTTGGCTAACTGACCAAGCTTTTTGGGGTTCAGTTATGAATAAAGCAGCAGCAGCAGCATTCCTTCCAGGGAGACAAGCCCCGTCTCCTTGCTGGCTTACGGTTCCAAGGGCATTCCCTTAGCCTTAGCCTAGGTGGGGGTTTCAGCTTCTGATACCAGTCAGGGTGGTTCCCAACACCCACATAGGCATCTGCATCTGAAAGGGCACAATTTGCTTGTCGGTGGTGGGGGAAGTGACAGAAAGTGGGACAAAAATAGAGCAAGCTAGCAAGAGGCATTGTTTCCTCTCTGACACCTCCCCCACATACAATGCCACAATGCAGCAATGTGGGTTGCCCCACCCTAAAGAATACCTAAGGCTTTGCCCCTTACAATTTAACAGGTGCACTGAGACAAATATTGCCCAAATGAAAGAACAGATCAAAACTCCAGAAAAAGAACTAAGCAACAAGGAGATAGACAACATATCACATGCAGAGTTCAAAGCACTGGTAATCAGGATGCTCACAGAAATTATTGAGTATGGATACAAAATGAAGAAGTGAAAGCTATATAAAATGAAATTAAGAAAAATATACAGGGAACCAACAGTGAAGGGAAGGAAACCAGGGCTCAAATCAACAATTTGGAACAAAATGAAGAAATAAATATCTAAGTGAAACAAAATGAAGAAACAAGAATTCAAAAAAAAATGAAGAGAGGCTGAGGAACCTCTGGGACAACTTTAAATGTTCCAACATCTGAATCATAGGGGTGCCAGAAGGAAAAGAGGAAGAACAAACAAATAAAAAACTTACTTTAAAAAATAATGAAGGAATATTTCCTCAATCTGGAGAAGGAACTAGACATGCAAGTCCAGGATGCTCAGAGAGTCCCAAAGAAATTGGATCCAAGAAGAAACACACCAAGA
Source organism: Phyllostomus discolor (assembly GCF_004126475.2). NCBI lineage: Eukaryota > Metazoa > Chordata > Mammalia > Chiroptera > Phyllostomidae > Phyllostomus > Phyllostomus discolor. Next base: position 78,299,548 of record NC_050198.1, on the reverse strand, counting down.
CACATTATAATTACATTACCCAAGGTTAAAGATAAGGAGAGAATCTTAAAAGCAGCAAGAGGAAAGGAGAGAGTTACCTATAGAGGAGTTCTCATAAGACTATCCACTGCTTTCTCAAAAGAAATCTTGCTGGAAAGAAGGGCGTAGGAAGAAGTATTCAAAGTCATGAAAGGCAAGGACCTTCATCCAAGGTTGCTCTATCCAGCAAAGCGTTCATTTAGAATGGAAGGACAGATAAAGTACTTCACAGATAAGGTCAAGTTAAAGGAGTTCATCATCACCAAGCCCTTAATATATGAAATGTTAAAGGGACTTATCTAAGAGAAAGAAGATTAAAAACAATGAACAGTGAAATGACAACAAACTCACAACTATCAACAACTGAACCTAAAAAACAAAAATAAAAAACTAAGCAAACAACTATAACAGAAACAGAATTACAGAAATGGAGATCACATGGAGGGTTATCAATGGAGGTGGGGGGAGAATGAGGGAAAAGGTGCAGGGAATAAGAAATGTAAATGGTAGGTGCAAAATAGACAGGGAGAGGTTAAGAATAGTATAGGCAATGGAAAAGCCAAAGAACTTATATGTCTGACTCATGGACATGAACTGAGGGGTGGGGATGCTATAGGGTAGGGGGTGCAGAGCAGAGGGGAACAAAGAAGTGAAAAAATGGTACAATTGTAATATAATAGCATAATCAATAAAATGTACTTTAAAAAACTATTCAATCTTCCATGTCAATTCCAATCATTTTGCAGTGGGAGCTAGATTACTGGGCTGAAATGGCTTTTGACTATTCAGCAATGCCTACCAAGAACATGGGAGACAAGAGTGGAAGCATACATGCCAGGTATTCTCCAGGTCAGGATTAGGACATAATTCTTTCAAGAGTGTCTTCAAGAGTGGGAAAAGCTCAGGATTTTGAGTCAGGGATTCCCTTCAAATACTCACCTTGGTAATTTCTTCTGAACCTTGAACATCAGTTTCCATAAATTTGAAATGAGAATACAGTGTCCCTCTCAAAGTGTTGTAGTGGATATTAAATGAGATAACACAGAGATAGCAACTGGCAAAGTATATGAAATTTTCTGCCTGGTGCCTCTAAGAAGGGCAGGTATTGCAACAGAGTTACTAAATATGTGATTAAACACATTGGTTACATTATCTTCAGAAAGAAATCACCTATTTGCATGCCATCACCTGGAAAATCCTTTAAATAGATGCATTACAATTGAAGGTGGCAGAGAAAAGACTTAGGGTTCTTATTTAGAATGATTGAACAGGGAATAGTGGAATAGAGTAATATACCAGTGAGCAGGTAGGTAAATTGAAAGCACTGTTCATTTGAAAGAGATAGTACTACAGCAATAGTGTCTGAAAAAGGGTAAGAGCTATGGAAGTATTTACTAACTGAATTTAAAAAATAGCATCTTCAATCAATATACTACATAAGAAACTAATGTAGTTACAGAAATTCTAGGGATATTGTGTGCTTTTGTTTTGTTTTGTTTTGTTGCTGTTTTCTGTTTCTGTTGCTGTTTGCTGTTTTCTTTTAGTATTGTGGTATACTTCCCATTACTGTGGGGAAAAAAATTCCAATACTTCTCTCACTGTAAAATAAACATTTTTTTTTAATGTTTGGAAAAACTGGCATGGGACATAAAGAAGAAAATCCTACAAGATTCAAAAACTTCAAACTTCCTTTAAGGTAGTGTTTTTAAAAAGTAATTAATCAACAAATTGGGCAATAGTAAGCTGTTTTATTACATCATATATTTTGACTGCAGCAGGTACCATTTTCTTCATGAGTTAGTTGTACACTGGTGAACATATTTATCTTCCCTAATAGCTTTAAACTTTTTGAGGAATAGGATTCTATTTTATTTATTTTGTATCTTCTGTAGTACCCAGTAAATAGCAGCTACTAAATACGTTTTTGTTTCATTAAATCATACATTGTCTTTGCTTTTGGAAGACTACATATTAAGTTAAAGATTAGACAAATGCAATATCAATTAATTTAACCATGTGATATCTTAATCTACTCAATATGATTTCCCATTGTTATCAAACCAAGGCTGGTGATCTGATAAATTTTGAAGGAAGTTTCTCAGACAAATTATCTTCATTGGTTGTCAACATTCCTGTTCCTCTCAAGCTATATGGCATCTCTATTGGACCAACTGCATCTTGTCTCAACTTCTACATATCTGTTACATTACATGGGGTTGGAATAAATGGTTTGATTTAAATAATAATAAAGTATTATATTTTGTAAATTTAGTAATTGTTACTTAACTGACTCTGTGCCTTCTACAAATTAGATTTTGCAAGTCACTCAAAATCCAGAAACTGACTTCATAAAATTGGATTTATGAAGTAAGTTTGTATTTCTAGTCCTTGGGTAAACTGATTTCCAGAAATCGTCTCATATGTGTGCCTTACTTTATGGGTTCTTAAAACTATAGAGGATGTTTCAGCATTAGCTAGGTCTATGTGCTACATGTTTTTCAGATGCCCATGACAATTTTTGAAGTGGCAACTTATTATCCCTTTTCTTATTTCCCTAAAATGCTTAGTGCTCTGCATTTCTTATTAATATATTCACAGTCATCTCATGTTTCTCTGCTCTCTGAACCTGGATATTAGCCAAGCTCAGAGTAAGCTTTGTTTAGCTTTGGGAAAACATAAAGCAAGCCTATGCATTCATTAAAGACTGAACAGTCTTTCCTGAGGGACTCTTGGATTGTACCATGTAGAGTTAAGAGTGTCTGACCTGAATAGATAAAAATGTCAAGTCTACTTTATGTTCACCTCAAGTTGAAAGAGTAATAAAAGATGATCCCATTTATAGGTTTTTTTTAAAAAAGTGTAATTGCTAATGTGTGTAACAATTAGTATGCACATGTATAGTGTATTCTTCATTTGAAAGTCATAGCATCCCAATTTCAGTGTATGAGGAGAATCTTCCAACTTTCCATGTTCTAGTTTTCTGAATTGTTCCGTCTGAATCTTAGAAATTCCTAATGATAAATCTGTGTTTAATTACTATTGACTCTATGAGTACTAAAGCCACCAAATCAAATATTTTGACATATATATATATATATATATATATATATATGTTTTTGATGTACATTGAATTAATAAAAACAAAAATATTGCACTGGTAAACATTTGTGTAGATCAATCTTGTTATACAGGAATGTTTTATTTTAGTACACTTTGCCTTATTACACTTCACAGATGTTGCATTTTGTACAAATTGAAGGCCAGGCCCTCTGCATGCAAAAAGATTATTATTCATTTTAATGTGATACTTCCTTTATTGCAGTGGTCTGGAACCAAACTCACAATATCTCTGAGGTACCCCTGTACTCTGAATTTAATTTGTGATCTTTTTCTGGATTCTGAATATATTGTATAGTCTGGAGATAGATAATTTCATTATTGCATATATGTACATTCTTGTATTTTTGTTGAAATTTTAAGAACAGAGCATTATCATAGACAGGAAACATATTATGCAAAAACAATATTGTCCTCCCTAAAGTATGCAAAATTCACGCCCAATAAAAGTTAAGTAAAAGTGAAAATAAACATGAACATTGAGGTTACAATACCATAGTGTAACTAGAGTTCAGCCTCTCTTGTAGGTAGAATATATTTATAAATCATGTTTTCTTTTAAAGACTTGGAAAGGTTGGTTTCTTATCAGGAGATTGTCAATCTTGACAGTCATTTCAAGTCTCTCTATAATCCAGTGCCTAGAGTGTGAGTCTAAACTAAACAGGGTAAAATAACATTTTTGGTCATATTAACATGATTGAAAGATGTAGATTTTTTCAGTTCAGTTTTATTTGTAAAAATTGGCTAGTGAAATTGTCTTGTTAAAATTTTATATATTTTTCCTTATGTTTTAATTTGCATTTCTCTGATGATTAGTGACACTGAACATCTTTTCACATGTCTACAACCATATATTCTTTCTTTTTCTTTTTTTTTTTTTTAGAGAGAGGGGAAAGAAGGAGAAAGAGGGAGAGAAACATCAATGTGTGGTTGCCTCTCATGTACCTCCCACTGGGAACCTTGCCTGCAACCCAGGCATATGTTCCAACTGAGAATAGAACCATCGACCCTTTGATTTACAGGCTGGAACTCAATCCATTGAGCCACACTGGCCAGGGCTAAATTTTATAGTCTTAAAAGCATAAATTCTTAATTTTTCATTTTGACTATTTTGAGCTTTCCTGTTGACATAGTTTCTAACTAAAAATTATGATAGAATTTCAAAAAAATTTGATGTTAGTTTCATCAATTGGGACATATTTAGAAAAATAGCATGTATCTTTTGTCTTTTTAGTTACAATAAAAATATATAGATAAACTTGCACTACAGAGAACTTATGTTTTCTTTAGTAGAAAAAACAAGTATTTCTTGATTATTATATGTCCATTTTATTTCACTTTATAATGTGATTCTCTGTTCCTGAAATCTCCAGACTTCACCACTTGTTTCTATTATATCCAATCTCAAACCTTCATAGACTCTGAAAAATCTGACCCATGGATAAGGAAGATAGAAAGACCAGTGATTCCTAAATCATCAGCTTACTTACCATTGAACCAAATTCCTGCTGGTCTGATTCTGACCTGGTGTTCTATTCTAAAAACATTGTTCTTCTTGTTGTTATTTTTTTCTTGTAACCAAATCACCACCTCCTAGTTTAGTTCTGGTAATTGAATATCTATTTTGTTCTTCATGGCTAAATTGTTTCCTTAATAGGCATGTTCTCCAAGAACTTGGGTTTTATCAAGCTTCTTGATTCTTCCAATTTTCTATATATTTTTTTCCATACCATAGTCTTAATATTTGGGTGGCCACTACCTGTTATCAGATTTCTAGGATAAGAGGAACATGGCTATATTCCAGTGGTGTGCTGGAAAATGTTTAACATTATGACTGGGAAAATAGAAGAATCTGAATTGTTTGTTTCTAGACTCCCTTGTATATTTTATATATAAGTTCCTTGTTTGCATATGTTGCACGTGGGTCACCAGCCAGCAGTGATCACAGAACGCTGTGGATGGCTTGCCGAAAAACACGCGAGAAACAAACATACACAGAGACAACCAGGTCCTGTGGGGAAGTAGGGACAGAATGGCCACCCCCCCTAGTGGGGAGGGCCCTGATTTACCACCCACACTTGCTTTTATTGCTCTCATTTTGCATAATAATTCAGGTAAAGTACAGTATTTATCAGGAGAAGCAAGGAACTATAGAAAACAAGGAACTCTGCAGGTCTATTGAGTCGGGGTCAAAGAGCTGTAAGACTTTGAGGAACAAACTTCCTCCTTGGACCCCTCTCATTCAACTGAGAGCATTCTAAACAAAGCAGGTTTCACAGTAATTTACATGTTCTTTCTTAGGCCTGATCACCCAGGGAATCTGCCCTTTTCAGCACAGAGCTGCACCACCCTGTCATTGTTTCAGGCTTAGCTGGGGAACTAAGGCAATAAGGAGATTTCTCCCAGACGATGAGAACTCAGGCTATGTCAAAGCCGAGGAGCGAGGGTCCATCATCCTCTTATGCTGCAGCCCCCAAGTCCTTCTTTTGGGGGGCTTCCCAAAGTGATCATGCCTGCCTTAGGTCATTCCCCCCGTGTGGAATCTTACCCGTCTTTGGCTAACCGACCAAGCTTTTTGGGGTTCAGCAGCAGAAGCAGCATTCCTGCCAGGGAGACAAGCCCTTGTCTCCTTGCTGGCTTACGGTTCCAAGGGCGTTCCCTTAGCCTTAGCCTAGGCGGGGGTTTCAGCTTCTGATACCAGTCAGGGCGGTTCCCAACATGCATAGTATATCTGGACTTCCTCAATTTTCTCTTTCCACTCTTTTCCACCTTCCAATAATGTAGTCTCGTGGCTAGTCTCTAATTCTCAGTCATTCAGGGCTTGGGTCAGCCCTCCCCCAACCAATTCAAGGCTCAGATTTGGTGTGGACTTGCATTTTAACTGTATTTAGTAATAGATAATAATGGACACATCTAATATCTCTTAAGTGTAAAATACTACTGATGAAAATACCTTTAAAACAAAGGTTATTTTCTACCTACCATCTATGCTACTTATTCTCTGTACCTTTTCCTCCTCTCTCCTCCTCCCACTCCCCTGTTGCTAACCCTCCATGTGATCTCCATTTCTGTTGTTCTGTTCCTGTTCTAGTTTAGTTGTTTGCTTAGTTTCTTTTGGTTTTGTTTTAGGTGTGGTTGTTAATAATTGTGAGTTTGCTGACCTTTTACTATACATGTTTTTTTAATCTTTTTTCTTAGATAAGTCCCTTTAACATTTCATAAAATAAGGGACAACTGTAATAGCATAATCAATAAAATATATTTTTTAAAAATCTCTGTAAAAACAAAACAAAGGTTAATAGTCCATACTGATCTTTTAAATCTCATTTAGTTTAAGAATGTTTATACATCACTAGCACTTTATCATAATTAAGACTTGAGAATTTTGTTCCACCAAAAAAAAATCTTAAAATCAATTTGGATTATTACTTAAAACATATGCTTTTTCATAATGTTTTTTTCTTTTAACTAACATCTGAAAATATCCTTTCCTGTAAAATGTGGGTGATATTGTTATAATTTTGACATTAGATAATTCATTCAAAATACAAAGCACATGGTACATAGCACTTGATAAGTGTTAGATAATAGTAGTGTTATTAGAGAAATACATGAATGATGAATTGTGATTACTATTTTCTTTTATGATATGTATATTATATTTTTATTGAATCATTAACCACAAGATTAAATATACATTGTATTTGTATTTAATGTTTTAGATTTAACTACTCTAGCAAGTTGTTAGTTAATGTATTTAGGTGCAGTCAGTAATAAGCAATAACTAAACTTCCCAGAAGTTAATCTAGAACAAATTCAGGTTTATAAAAATAGGTGTCCTCTGGGAAAAAGAAAGTTAGGCTAAAAGATTTGACTTTTTCTTTCTTCTAGAGAATTGTCCCTTATCTTATTCTTCTTAATGTGATAAATATTTCAGGAGGGATCTGAAGACTAAGCTAAGTAATACATTTTTTACTGTTCCTGTCAAGTTAGAAGCTTTGTTATTCATATCCACTTTGGCTTACAAAGGAAAACTTCAAACATTTTTTTCAGGTTATGTGATTACCCAAATAAAGTGCTAGATGTACATTTCAGTCAATCTTGTGAGATTAAACAAATGTACTTTAATTTTAATAGTTGAAGGATAACTAGGGCTATTAGGCATGACATTTTCATGTTGATACATACACACAGATTTCTTTCATGAAAAAATTAAAACAAAGAAAAAGAACATTAACAACACAATTCTTAACTTTTTCAGTTTCTAAATATTAAACAGACATTAAACATGGACATTATTTTTATTTTCCTGAACATTAAAATATTGGCTTGTCCTATTAAAATTAAATATTATGATCTGAACATGTCAGTTTAGTACACTTCAAAAAATATTCTAAGCTTTTTAAAGTTTTGAGTGGATTAATCTGTTACCCATTTAAATTGTAACCGCCACTCATACAGAAGTTGAAATTTATAACTTTCACCAAAATCTTGAGAGAAATAGTGTTGATTTAAGAAAAAAAAACCATGACTGTTAATTAAATCAGCATAGTCTTTTTCTCTTAAATGAGGTGAAAAATGTTGAGCAACAATGAAGTTTTTCAACTAACCTTAAAGAGGTGTTTATAATGCACATGTTTTCAACAAGAGGTAATGAAATACTCAAGTTCCCTACAATGTGTCAGCATAATTTGTATTTAATGTGTGTGTGTGGATATTAATAACCTCTGGCACCATTACAAATGAAGCATATGCTTCTGATAAATAATTAGTATTTATTATGTTATACTGTCCTACAAAGATTCATGGGTAAGTTTTTTTACACTTGTCTTTTTTTCCTCTTTTTTTGTTGTGCAATTACAGTTATCCCATTTCCCCCCTTTACTCTCCCCTGCTCTACCCACCCCCACCTCCCACATTCAGTCCTCCCCATCCTTGCCTTTGTCCATGTGTCCTTTATATATGTTCCTTGTGATACTTCCCCTTCTTTCCCCTGTTACCCCCCTCCACCCTCCACTCTGGTTACTGTCTGTTCTTTACTTCCATGTCTCTGGTGACCCCAATCAATCCTGTAGATTTAATAAAAATAAAAATAAATAAATGAATAAAAATAATCTCCTTTTTTTGTTTGTGAACATGGGTCAGTAGTTTCATTGTTTTCTTTATGTTTTTATTATTGTTCAATTACAGTAGACTTAATTTTTCACACATTGTTCTCGCCACTCTGCCCACTCACCATTCCCTCAGTCAGACTCCACACTGTTTTCCATTACCATGAGTATTTTATACATGTTCCTTGACTAGACCTTTCCCTTTCTTTCCCTAGTTATTCCCCTCCACCCTCCCCTCTGGTTACTGCCAGTCCGTTCTCTATTTCTACATCTCTGGTTATATTTTGCTCATGTGTTTGTTTTGTTGATTAGGTTCCACTTATTTTTTTAACTCATGTTCTATCAGCTGTATAGTTTTTTTTTTATTTTTCAAAGACTTTATTTATTTATTTTTAGAGAGGGAAGGGAGGGAGAGAGAGAGAGAGAGAGAGAGAGAGAGAGAGAGAGAGAGAGAGAGAGAGAAACATCAATGTGTGATTTCTGGGGGCTGTGGCCTGCAACCCAGGCATGTGCCCTGACTGGGAATCGAACCTGCCATGCTTTGGTTCGCAGCCCACACTCAATCCACTGAGCTACGCCAGCCAAGGCCTGAATGTTTTTATCATAAATGGGTGGTATACCTTATCAAATGCTTTTTCTGCAGCTATTGATATGATCATGTGATTTTTGTCTTTCCTTTTGCTTATGTGATATATTACACTTATTGATTTGCAAATATTGTACCATCCTTGCATCCCTGGGAAGAATCCCATTTCATCATGGTGTATGATCTTTTTAATGTATTGTAGTATGTTGTTTATCAATATTTTGTTGAGATTTTTACTGTATATGCTCATCAGCAATATTGCTTGGCAGTTTTCTGTCTTTGTTGTGTCTTATCTGGTTTCGGAATTAGGATGATGCTGGCTTCCTCAAAAGAGTTTGAGAATGTTTGCTCTTGGATTTTTTTGCATATTCTGGAAGGATAGGGGTTAGCTCTTCCTTAAATGCTTTATAAAATTCTCCTGTAAAACCATCTGGTCCAAGGCTTTTGTGTGACAGGCGTTTTTTTTATTACTGCTTCTATTTCATCAGCTGTTATTGGTCTGTTCAGGCTTTCTGCTTCTCCTTCATTCAGTTCTTGGAAATCATATTTTTCTAGAAATTAGTCCACTTCACCCTGGTTTTCAAATTTCTTAGCATAAGTTGTTTGCAGTAATTTCTTACAATTCTTTGTATTATTGTATCATCAGTAGTCATCTCTTTCATTTTTGATTTGTTTATATGTGTCCTCTGTCTTTTTTTTTCTTCATGAGTCTGCTTAAAATCTTGTCAAATTTGTTCATCTTTGTAAAGAATCAGCTCATGGATTTACTGATCCTTTGGATTCTTCTTTTAGTCTCTACATCATTTAATTCTGCTCTGATCTTGGTTATTTCCTTTCTTCTCTTCACTCTGGGCCTTATTTGTTATTCTTCCTCCAGTTCTTGTAGTTGTAGTGTTAGGTTATTTATGTGAAATATTTCTGGTTTTTTTTTTTTTTTTTTTTTTTTTTTTTTTAGATAGGCCTGTATTGCTACAAACTTCCCTCTCAGGACCATGTTTGCTGTGTTCCACTGGTTTGGGACTGTTGTGCATTCATTTTCATTTGTTTCCAGAAAATTTGAGTTCTTCCTTGATATCATTATTAACCCATTCATAGTTTAATAGCATGCTACTCAATTTCCATGAATTTGAATGTTTTTGAGTTTTTTCCTTGAGGTTGGTTTCTAGTTCAGGTCCTTGTGGTCTGAGGAAATGCTTGATATGAGTTCAATTTTCTTAAATTTGTTGAGGCTTGTTTGGTGTCTTATTATGTGGTCTATCTGTGAAAATGTTCCATGTGCATTTGAAATGAATGTGTATGTTGCTTCTTTGGGATGAACTGTTCTCTATATATATCAGTTAAGTACATTTGATCTAGGGCATTATTCAATGCTGCAATATCCTCATTGATATTTTGTTTTGAAGACCTACCCATTTTTGACAGTGGGGTGTTAAAATCCCTTTGTATAAGTGTGTTGCTCTCTATATTTTTCATGAAGACCTCTCAGATTATGCTTATATATTTGTTTGCTCCTATGTTGGGTGCATATATGTTTAAAATGTTTATGACTTCTTGATGGATTCTTCCCTTGAGTATTACAAAGTGTCCTTCAGTTTCTCTTTTTATGGTTTTTGTTATGAAGTCTATTTTTTTTCTGATGTAAGTATTGTTATCTCAGGTGTTTTTTTTTTTTTTTTCCTGTTCATGTGCTTGGAATATTTTTTTCCAATGCTTCACTTTCAGTCTGTGTAGGTCTTCCTTCCTTCCTTCCTTCCTTCCTTCCTTCCTTCCTTCCTTCCTTCCTTCCTTCTTTCTTTCTTTCTTTCGATTTTATTTATGTATTTTTAGAGAGGGAAAGGGAGGGAGAAAGAGAGAGAGAATCAATGTGTGGTTGCCTCTCACATGACCCCCACTGGGGCCATGGCCTGCAACCCAGGCATGTGCTCTGACTGGGAATTGAACCTGCGATGCTTTGGTTCACAGCCCACACTCAATCCACTGAGCTATGCCAGCCAGGGCAAGTCTTTTTTTCTAATGTGGGCCTCTTATAGGAAGTGTATCTGTGGGCCATGTTTTCTTATCCATTCAGCTACACTATATCTTTTGATTAGAGCATTTAAATTTAAGATTAGTATTGATAGGCTATTCATTTTCTCTGTACTTGTCTTCCTCTCTCTCTCTTATTTAGTCTCCTTAAAGGAGTACCTTCAGCATATCTTATTATCCTGATTTGGTGGAGGTGTATTCTTTCATCCTTCTTTTTCTTGCTGGGAAAATCCTTATTTTGCCTTCCATTTTCATTGAGAGCCTTGCTGGATAGAGTAGTCTCAGTTGCAGACCTTTGCTTTTCATTACTTGGAATATTTATTGCCATTCTCTCCTGGATTGAAGTGTTTCTGTTGATAAATCAGCTGCTAGCTTTATTGGAGCTCCCTTGTATGTTATTTCTTGTTTTCCTTTGCTGCTTTTAAGATTCTCTCGTTGTCTTTAAAATTTGGCATTTTAATCATGATGTGTCTTTGAGTAGGCCTCTTCGGGTCCTCTTGATTGGGATCCCCTGTGTTTCCTGAACTTGCATGGTTTTTCCATTCCCCACCTTCAGAAAGTTTTCTGTCATTATTTTTTCAAACAGGGTTTCTCTCCCTTGTTCCTTATCTTCTCCTTCTTTTATTCCTATTATTTGAATGTTGTTGTGTTTCATGATGTCTTGAAGCTCCCTTAAGCTATCTTCATATTTTTTTAGTCTCTTTTTCCTGGAGTTTCTCTACCTGAATATTTCTTCCTACCTTGTCTTCTAGCCCATGAATTTGTTCCTCTGCTTCATCCAGTCTGGTTGTAATTTATTCTACTGTTTTCTTTTAAATTTCAGTTATTGTGTTCTTTATTTCTTTTTGGTTCTTGTTTATAGTTTCTATTTACTTTTTCATAATGTCATATTTCTCACTCAGTTCCTTGTAGTTGTCTTTGAGTTCCTTAAGCATCTTTATAACCATTCTTTTGAATTCTATATCTGATAGTTTGCTTGCCTCCATTTCATTTAGCTCTTTTAGTGGGGAGCTTTCCATTCTTTTTGATGTAGGTTCTTTCTTTGTCTCCCCATTTTAGGTGAATCTTTCTGTTTGTTTCTGTGTTTCCCATCCTCTGCTTTGCTAGCTGTCTTTGTAGTGTGAACTTCTATGGTAGTAGTTTTGTGGGACTCAATGGTATCCTTCACTCTGTTCTTCAGAACATCAGCTACATGTCCTAGATGGGTGCATGAATAAGTGGGTTCAGCCCCCACCTACTTCACTGCCATCTTCCACTTCTAGGAAATAGGCTTTATTCTCAGGTATTTATATACTTATTTGTTTCCTTCATGGAACACATCAATATCCATTTATGAAATCGTTGTTTTAGAGTTAAGTACATTAATATATAGCAAGAATAGAGTTCTTTGGATTTTATTAACAGAATATTATAAAAATTACTCTTATTAACCTAATTAGGAAATTATAATATTGTTAAGGAGTCAATATTTTTAGCTGGAATTAAAAAATTGAAATTTTGTAGATTGAAATTATTAATGTTTTTTGTGTAAGTGAAAAAAGTGAAGGATGTGGAAATAAACATAGGTGTTGGATTTGTCAGTGAAATTTGTTGGGTTGGATTAAAATGGAAGATAATATTTCAGTAATCGTTATCATCAGTTATGATAACTAGAAAAGTTAGTGGTGGTGTTTATGTTTATATGTACCAAACATAGTCATTTGCCACCTGAAAATAATTTTTAAAGCCTAAAAACAGGAAACTTAATAAAACTCTTCTTGGTTCACAGACCATTTTCAGTCTTTTTTCATTATTTGTTACTGTATGTTTTTCCATTACTATTCAATCCCCTTATACCCCCACCCCTGCAATCACCACACTGTTGTCCACATCCATGAGTCCTTTTTCCTTTTTGCTCAATCCCTCCACTCCTACCCTCCCCCCAGTAGCTGTCATCCTCCTCTCTATTAATCTGTCTTTATTTTGCTTGTTAATTCAGTTTGATCATTAGAGTCCATATATGAGTGAAATCATACAGTATTTGTCTTTCTCTAATTGGCTTATTTCACTTAGCATAATGTCCTCCAGGCCCATTCATACTGTCCCAAAAGGTGACACAAAACAGGTAAGTGAAATATTTGATCAAGCTAATTATTTAATAACTTTTAAACCAAACAATAGCTATTTAAATTGAACTTCATAAAATGAAGTTAATATACTCAAATAGATTTGTAGATTTATTTAAGGAATAATCTGTTAGTGGATGATCTGACATTATTTCAAGAATAAAATAAATTGATAAGTTAAAGTGTTGAAAGACCTGTTAGCAAGATGACTATATCCACATACAATATTAATTAGTAAACATTCATTTGGTGTTCCATTATATGAAACTAGAATTCAATTAACTGTTTATGTCTTTTTTATTTATGTAAGAAAATAGCATAAGTAACCACAAGGTATGTTTGTTTCTTGAGGTATATTTTAACATAACTCCAGGTGATAATAGCTTCATGCATCCATACAAAGTTCCCCATAAACTTTCACCTAATGGTGAGAGCTTGCATAACAATACAATTTATTATATAAAGCAGAAAACTTCTGAGAGTGAAAGAAGAAACTAAAATTAAGCAAAATTATGTTTTAAAAAACATTTATTTACAGTCCAACTAGTTGGTTTTATTTTATTAATCTCTTTATATAATCTTCCATTCAAAAATATATTCCAAATGAAATTATTTCTAGAAAATTAAACTAACATCTATATAAATTAAACAAAATATTTAATTAAGATCAAATACATATTAAAATTATCATATGTATAGCAATTATTAGTTGTAATCATGTACTTTATTAAGTTTCTTAGCTATGTCTCTCTTTAATGCCTTATTAGTGGTATCTTTTTCACTGAATACTATATATATTTTTTCTTTTTAAAAAGGAGAAAGGAGGGAGAAGGAAAGGGAGAGAAACATCAAATTATTGCCTCCTGCATGCCCCCAACTGAAGAGCTGGCCCACAACTCAGGTATGTGCCCTGACTTGGAGCCAAATCTGTGACCTTTCATTTCACAAACTGGCACTCAGTCCACTGAGCCACACCTGCCAGGGCTGAATACTATATTTTTAAATGGTCTTTAATTTTAGTCATAAAATTTTATTCAATTATATCTAAAGTTGTATTTTACAATTAGAAAATTTGAAATTGTGGCGTCATTAATTGACTTCTTTGTAGACAATAATGTGTTCAATTAAGAGAACAGATTTATAGTTACAAGGTATCTGATAAGCTCAGAAAAATTTTGTTAAATAAAGGGTGTTTTCAATTTGACTTTTTCCTTTTTATTTTCTTATTTCAAAATGTATAAAATTTTGATTCATATATTTTTCATACACACTTTCTCAAAATCCTTGTGGGCCTCCTCTTAATCTCATTGAGAATCACTCCATCACAATCCACACCCATAAATCTCTTCCAGATAGGACTTTATCTAGTTTAGTGATCTACTCACTAAAGTTCAGGTTTTTGGAGGGGTGAAGTATCTGCTGAAAACTTTAAGTTAAGATTCCTGAGAAATGTTGAACTAAATGCAACCAGTATTTAGAGGACTTGTTCACAAAGAGTAATTCAATACAATTGTATGACACTTAGGATGATTTAAAAGCAGTTCCTTTGAAGGCTCAGACTTTTCTGAAATTTAAGTTGATATGGCTAACTCATTAAATTTATATTGAAATATTAAAGAATATTTTGTATTCAGAATAAACTTCAGCATGAAAATTATGTAATTCCATATCTTGTACATATTATAATATTGATACATTTTTATAACTACAGCTTCTATTTCAATAGATAGAATGTTACAGTTTGCTTGGAAAAATTAATGCAGTGACATTACATCAATACCAATTCTTAGTATTCTACTTTTTTATAGGTTTCTTAAACTAATAAAATGCTTTTACTACATGCTTTATGCCAACAAAATTTTACTTATATAAATTATGCAAGGATTTTATCACAAAACTGATTAGAAAATGAAAAAAATAGGAAACACCTTGATGATAAGTATGACTAGTAAACCAAATAATTAGTAATGTGTAACAATTATGAATTATAAATATATAGCTATATTTAGTGTGGGAAGGTGTTCATGGTACACTGTTTTCTAGCCAAGTAAAAATTGGCTACAAAACTGCTTGTGTATAATTCAATTAAAATAAAACAATGCAGTCAAACAAACCAAAATGCTAACAGTGGTTATTTCTAAAAGGTGGAAAAAAAGATTTTTAAATGGTATTTTATTTGTTTTATTTGTGTTTTCTAATTTTTCTATATTTAGTATTATAGATGATAAATATACCTTACTTTAGAGGCCATTTGCATGGATTGAAATGTCAGCTCTATCACTTACTAGCTGTGAGATTTTGGGAAGTCACTAACTACTCAGTATGTTAGTTTCTCCCTGTGTCAAATGGAGATAATAACAATGCCCACCTCATGGGGTTCTTGCAAAGAATAAATTGGTTAACACATATTAAATATGTATTATCAACTAGCAAATAAGTTGTCTGCAAGTTTTAGCTATCATATTGATAAAAGTAATTATTTGTATTTACAAATATTACATACTTAATGTATATGTAATAAAGAAATAACACAAGAAAAAGATAAAAGTGACATCAAAAATATATAAAGCAAAAAGCTAGATGCTGAGGATGGATAGTGGGGTGGTAAGTAAAATTGAATGGTCTAACCCTAGAAAGACCTTCCTATCAAGGCAGGAGAGAGTTGGATGGGAGTAAATTAATCCAAATAATGCAAAACCAAAACCAAAACATTAGAGAGCTGGTGGTGATCAAATAAAGATGGATACACTTTTCCTGATTATTATATTAAAATATTTGTAAAATATATGTATTATACTATGTTGTTTTTAGTGAGTTTTTAAGTTATGAAATTTTATTATGTGGATATAGTTTATATCTCAACTCATCAGTGTCTTTATTAATACCACTTAATAAGGTTTTATTTTATATTTATAGAGGTATTGCACATAACATTATTTTCCAATTTTTAAAATTATTTTATTGTTATTCAAGAATAGTTGTCTGCATTTATCCCCCACCACTTCCCCCAACCCAGGATCCCCACCTCCCTCCCCTGCTTCCACCCCCCTTAGTTTTGTCCATGTGTCCTTTAGAGTTGTTCCTGAAAATGCTTCCCCACTTCCCCCTCATTATTCCCTCCCACCTCCCCTCTTGGCACTGTCAGATTGTTCTTAATTTTAATGTCTCTGATTCTATTTTGCTTGCTTATTTGTTTTGTTGATTAGGTGCCAGTTAAAGGTGAGATCATATGGTATTAACAGTATGTTTGGTGTTAACTTTAGCTATGTGTGCAAGAGAACAAGTTAGTTGGAAGAGTCTCTCATATTCTTAAAAAAGTATTGATCAATTTTAATAACCCTAGTTTACTACCTTTTTTAAGCTAAATAAACAGAAACACTTCAAAGTATGACTCACACTTAAGTTAATTGGGAAACAACCTCCTTCATCTTAAAATTAAAAAAAAAAATAGGTGGGCTAGGGCTAGCTATTGTATGAATTTAGGCCATAGTTAGCTATTTTACAGCAGGATTAGTGGAATTATACCTACATCTTAGAACATAAAGCTGCAAGATGGCACTATGAGGATTTCTAAATAAAATTTCTAATATATATATATATATATATATACATGCATACATACACTTTATATGTGAATACACACACACACACACAACAGACAGCAATGTGGTAATAGCCAGAAGCAAAGGGTTTTGAGGCTGGGTGAAAGAGGGCAAAGAGGGGATAAATGGGACTAGAAAGACATTTTAGTTTTGGTGATGGGTACACGATGCAATATGGCAAGGAATATTTTCTTGACTTATACACTTGAAACATGTATGATTTTGCTAACCAATGTTACCCCAATAAAATCAATAAAATAAAGATAAAAGAAGTAGTAGGCTTATTTCAGTGTTAAATAGCAAAAACAAATAACCCACAACTTTGTTTCTTTATTTAACATTTACCTCTTTTACTCTAGATTGACAACTATAAATGGTAAAACTGTAAATTGGTAAATACAGATAATTAATATTTTAGTTACTAACTTGCATTTAAAACAACAACAAATAAAACACAGGCTTCACCTATGATTTATGTCAGATGCTTAGTGGAAGTTTTTCCTTAAGACTTACACAAATCAAGGACAGCTTTCTCACAAAGCAAAATTGTGTACAAAAAGAAAACATATGTTTTTTTCTTTTCATCACCTCAGTGTCTTTGCTCTATTTTGACTACCTAATGAGTGCACATGACAGACAGAGACACTTTACAAATACCCAGACAGGTATTTGATATTCTTAGAATAAATTGTCCCTTCTCTGTTATAAAACAAATCAATCAATTTTTGCAGGCACTGTAATTATTTTCAACAGTAACATGGAAAAGTTGGATTAAAATATTGCTGTTAAATAAATTATCCTTCAGAGATTTCTAATGTAAACACAGGTAGTACAAATTTCTCAGATAGGTGTCTGTTTTCTCAAAAGTGTTGAATTTATTGAATTACAGAATAAAACATTTGATTTTATGGGGGGTTTTTTACATTGTTTTTGAGCATTGAGACAGCACATTAGGGGCTGTGATTTCTTCATCTGTAGCTTATGGTATAGGTGACTTCCTTGAAATATCAGAACATCTTCCAATTCTGCTGCCAACTGAATAACTGGGAACAAAGTTAACCCTAGAAAATGAATGAATTAGTAATTTTACCAATTAACTCCATTTCCTGATTTTAGGTCTGTTCAGCGATCCTTTGAGGATCCACATTTTTGAATTAAGAAGCAGAAGATGAATAAGTAAGGGAACTGAAATTAGAAAAATTAGTAAGTTAGACTTAAATGGTTTTCTTATGTATCATATTTTTATTTTAAAGTAACTGTTAAGTGCATTCATCAATGAACTAAGGATGTTTCCTCCAGACTTAAGTAAGAAAGTTTAAGTGGGCAGGCTCAGACACTAGAATTTAGAGTTCAGAGACTCAGGACCCTGTTTATAAGTTCCAAACTTTCTCCCCATTCTTTCATCCTAAAGGAGCTCAACCTAAAGAAAGTTAACCAGATTTAAGAATTCTGGGTTCACTCCATAAATATCCATGTTACCAGCAAAAAGAAAAATATTAATTCATAAGGTTAAATGAAAAATTCAGGTTAAAAACAGTCAAATCACAGTGAAAGTGAGGAAGTCAGAATTCTTTGGTTTTATCATTAGTGCTCAACCTGGCTGTACCTACCCAAGTGAGAACACCATGCAGCTAAAAGAATGTGTGAGGAAAAGAAAGGGAATTAATCCTATAGGTGATCTGAATCCTGAAATGCTCTGAGTTTAGCAAATTATCATTTTCTATATAAAAAACCCACTAGTAAAAGTATAAGTTCATCCAATTTTACTGAGCTATTTTTTTGGTCCCATACAATGAAATTTAAAGAGGAGAACAAAAAGAACTTTTGATTTGAAGGAAGTTAATGGTATTACGTTAAAAAACTGTAAATAGTAACAACATAAGCTGGATGGGAAGCTGCTTTTACAGGCAATAAATGCTTAATGTTTATTACCAATAAAAGTCAAAGAAGCATTTAGTAAAGCAGTTTACCAAACAAACATTAAATACTTTAATGCCTTTGCTTCAGTGGACAGAATTGGGCTATTTAATTAGCAATGAGTAATCTGTTCAGCTATGATCCACCACAAATAATCTGCAGCTTAATACAGGATGATAGACTTTGAAAGCAAGAGATGAGGGTAAAGATCAATTTGGGGGTAAGAGAGTGATACTCTTGAAAACAAGGGAGGATAAAGACCAGTTGTAGGAGTAGTTGAGTCTAACAAAAGTAAAAGTAGTAAAGTACTTACTGTCTTATGCGGTATGGTGTGGTGGAAAGAAAATGATCACCACTTCTAAGGCTGTATGATTTAGAAATGGTTACTTTACTAGGTAAGCTTCAGTTTCTTCACCTGACAAATGAGTCCCATATCACTGAGTGTCTGGGAATATTAATGATAGCATGTGCATTGTTCTGGGACATAATGAATGTTCATATGTAATTTTACATTACATTACCTGAATCTTGTGTCTCTTTCACTGCTTCTACTACAGGCTTTCACCTTCCTCTTTCCCTCCCCATCCCTCTCCTCCTCCTCCCCTTCTTTGTGCCATTTAATGAGAACACATGGGTGAAGCTATAAAACTCTGCATTTCAAGAAAAATTAAATCACAGATTACCTTTACTTATAGACATTTATTGCAAGAGCATAAAAATAATCTCATTTGCTACATTGTTAACATTGGGATATTTACTGGTCTTAGAAAAGAGGAAATGCCTATGGGTATGGACAACAGTGTGGGAATTGACTGTGGGAGTAGGTGGTGGGATGGGCGGAGGAGGGAAAAGGGGGGAAAATTAGGACAACTGTAATAGAATAACAATAAAAAATCTTTAAAAAAGAATTTTATTCATCATCACTTGGAATAGCAACCTGAGCTGACATTATACTTTCCTTTTTTACCATCTAGCATTTATACTTTCCAAAAGATGTTTTGATTGGGTTGGTTTGCTACTACTCACTGAGGGAGATGAAATGATTAGCATTCTTTGTGTCCAGGATCCTTGTGCACTCATCCATAGACCAATCAGACAAATCCAATTTTGCAAATTGGCTATTCTTACACAACATGTTACATGAATTAGAACAGTTTGCAGGAAATATTCTCTTGAGATCACTTTTCTTAAAATAGTGAAGAGTATTTAATGGGCATTTGAGAAGTCTTATGGGGATGGGCTCACAATTATTATGAAGACAATATATTCCAAATAAAAAAACCCGAAGAAACTTATATACATTGATGCTCTTTTAACAACCCTGTAATAATAGTTATTATCCCCTTTATATACATGAGCTATAAATGATGCTTTCAAAAAATTTTAGCAAATACTCCAAGACTTAACATCTGGTCCATGACATTGGTTGTATTCAAAACCAAGGTTGACCATTGTTCACTCTTTCTCATTTAACTAGCAACAGTTCTGCTTTAATTCAATGACCTTGTGTAAGTCATTCTCCCATTTATATACCTTTATTTCCTTATATTAAAACAAAATATTGACTTGGATTACCAATATTCTATGTTTTAAAATAAATAATAGCAACCTCACTTTATTTAAAATATTACAAAATGCATATGTAAAATAAGAAAAAATAATAAAATGACTCTTCTTGAAACATGCATTTAAGATTCTGGTAATGTTTTTCTCTATTATTTAATACCCTTCCTCCATTTCCAAGGTCTAAATTCTACTCATTCATTAAGGCCATGCTCAATGCCAACCCTTCCATTTAGTTTTTCCTGATCTCTTGATCTGTAAATTATCCCATATTTTTCTGAAAGCTTATAACATTTAGCTTGTAGCTACTATGACTGTATCATTTTTTACCTTATTTGTGTAAATATCTTAAGTCCTGTGGTTAATAGGCCATCCCTGAAGAGCAGAAAATCTCACATTTGTTTATGTATCCTGCATATCATCTAACATAGTGTCTGACATATATAAATGTTGGGAATAAAAAATAGGTTGCATTTTATACTCTAACTCAAATTAAACCAAAGAGTCTAAACCTATACAAGGGTTCATAAGGAATGCTAATATGTAATGTGAACTATCAGAACTTTTTATGTAATATGTCAAAGAATCCATCTCAAACTATCCTTAATATAAAAGGAAATTTATCATATCATAACTTAGTGACTTTATGGTCTGGGGTTATATCTAGTTTTCCTCACTCTGACATTATCAGGGATCCTCTTCAGATTCTTTATAATTATCTCAGACTTGTCCTATTCTGTGTGTGAGCCTCATTTTTAGTCAAATTATCTTTATGTTATCAATAGTGTCTGTAATAGTGCCAGATGTTACTTCTTTAAACAACAGAAAATAGCATGTTGATGGGACCGAGAAGTCTCCTGAAATACCTTCTTAATTCTTATTCTATATTGGCTAAGATATATACTCCCGAATTGACCACAGTAGTCAAATGGGATAAATTGATTGCTTTTAATGAGTTAGATGCAAATTCCTGAAGAATATGAACAATATGGAGCAGAAAAATTGCTTTTGGGAATGGAGTCATAGAAAGAGATGTAAATAGGTTGGGTTTTTTTTTTTCAGGGAAAGGGAGGCAGAAGTGTTATATCCTTCAGCCTAAAGTATTAACAGGCAACAATAAAATAATGATTTATTTCTTTTAAATAACTATTTTTAAAGATTTGATTTATTTATTTTTAGGGGAGAATGAAGGGAGAAAGAGAGGAAGAGAAACATCAATGTGTGGTTGCCTCTCACATGCCCCCTACTGCGTACCTGGCCTGCAACCCAAGAATGCACCCTGACTGGGAATCAAACGAGCAACCCTTTGATTTGCAGACTGGCACTCAATTAACTGAGCCACACCAGCCAGGAAAAAAATGATTTCTTAACTGAAACAAAAGTAAAATTAGAAGTTGGTGAAAATGCAGTGGTTCATTTTTATTTTTACTTTATCTAATTTTATGTACACAAAACAGTTTTAAAATAGTATAAAGTGATTTACTCCTCATCTTCCTTCCCCTAATGCTAACCTCTTACATGCCATTAAATAGTTACCAAGAACAAAAAAGTGACATTGATACAATATTATTCAACAAACTACATACATTTTAATTTTACCAAATTTATTCTCATTCTACTTATTTGTACCAGGATTCTACCCAGAATCCCAGATGCAAATGCTTATTATTTCTTCTTAGGCTCCTCCAACTTGGAGAAGTTCTTTAATTAATCCCTGTCTTTCATGATTTATAAATTTTGAAGGGAACCAATCAGTTATTTTGTAGAATGTCTCTCAATTTATGTATCTCTAATGATTAGAGAGAGGTTATTTATTTTTTGTAAGCATACCACTCAAAATTTATGTCTTTCTCCATGCATAATATGAAGGGCTTCTTGATATCTATATGTCTAACCCCCTGGTGATGTTAACCTTGCTCACTTGATTGAGTTGATGTCTGTTCAGATTTTCCAATGTAAAGTCCTATCATTTCCACCATAGGTGATCATTGTTTTGGGGAAGATACACTGAGATTTTGTAAACTCTACTTATCCTCACATTTTCACCCACAAATTTTAGCATCCATCCATGGTTCATATTTGTGGAGTTTATTTATGTAGTGTCTGTCTGTTGGTTATTCTCTATTTCCCTCTTTTCTTTACATTTATTAATTGGAAGTTTTTTTTTTTATAAGGAAGACCTCTCTCTTCTCCAATAGTTATTTATTTATTTAATCATTTCTTTTTTGTTTTCTTTTTGTTTTTGTTCAAGTACAGTTTTATTGTTCAAGTATTGTTTTTTATTGTTGTTCAAGTACAGTTTTTCCATTTCCCTCTACCATTCCCTACCACCCAGCCATCTCCATGTCCCACACTCGAATGTACCCACTTTGGCTTTGTTCATGTGTTCTTTATACATAGGCCTGGACAATCCTTCACCTTTCCCTCCCATTATCCTGGCCCACCTCCCCTCTGGTTACTCTCAGTTTCTTCTTAATTTCAATGTCTTTGGATGTATTCTGCTTGCTTGTTTGTTTTGTTGATTAGGTTGCACTTATAGGTGAGATCATATGGTATTTCTCTTTCACTGACCTGATCGTTTCACTTAGCATAATGCTCTCCAGATCCACCTAAGCTGTCGCAAAAGGTAGAGGCTCCTTCTTTCTTTCTGTTGTGTAGTATTCCATTGTGTAAATGTACCACAGTTTTTTGATCCACTCATTTACCGATATGCATTTAGGTTGCTTCCAGCACTTGGTTATTGTAAATTATAATGTTATGAAATTGGGGTGCACATGTGAATTTGACAAAACAGCAGGATTCAAAGTCAATATTCAGAAATAGAATGCATTTTTGTACACAAACAATGAAATATCAGAAACAGAAATCAGAAAAAAATACTATTTTGGTATAGCAACAAAAAAATAAAGTACCTAGGAATAAACCTTACGAAGGAGGTAAAAATTGTGTTTCAGGATACTTAGGGTATGGTTCCAGGAATTGAATGCCAGGTCAAAAGGCAGTTCCATTTTTAATTTTCTGAGGAAATTCCATACTGTTTCCCACAGTGGCTGCACCAGTCTGCATTCCCACCAACAGTGTACTAGGGTTCCCTTTTCTCCACAACCTTGCCGGCACTTGTTTGTTGATTTGGTTATGATGGACATTCTCATTGGTGTGAAGTGGTATCTCACTGTGGTTTTAATTTGCATCTCTCTGATGGCTAGTGATGCTGAGCATCCTTTCATATGTCTCTGGGCCCTCTGTATGTTCTCCTTGGAAAAGTCTCTGTTTAGGTCTTTTGCCCATTTTTTAATTGGGCAAAAGAGTTCTTTAAACATCTTATGGTATTGACTTTTATGGTGTTGTGACTTATATTTAAGTCTTTTCTCCATCTTGAGTTTATTTTTCAGTATGGCGAAAGTTTGTGGTGAGTTTCATTTTTTGCACATAGCTGTCCACATATCTCAACACCATTTGTTAAAAAGGTATTTTTGCTCCACTTTATGCTGCTGCCCCTTTGTGAAATATTAGTTGACCATAGAGACTTGGGTTTATTTCTGTGCTCTCTATTCTGTTCCACTGATCTATGTCTATTGTTATGCCAGTTCCAGACTGTTGTGATTATTGTGGACTTGTAATATAGTTTGATATCAGGTATCATGATTCCTCTTACTTAGTTCTTCTTCCTCAAAATTGATGAGGCTATCTGGGGTCATTTATGGTTCCATACAAATTTTTGAAATGCTTGTTCTATATATGTGAAATGTGTCATTGGTATTTCAATAGGGATTGCTTTGAATCTATAAATTGCTTTGGGTGGTATGGACATTTTGATGATGTTAATTTTTCCAATGCCTGAACATGGCACATGTTCCATTTGTTTGTGTCTTCCTTAATTTTTTCCTTCAGTGTTGTGTAGTTTTCTTTTTTTTTAATATTTTATTTATTTATTTTTTTAGAGAGGGAAGGGAGGGAGATGAGAGAGAGAGAGAGAGAGAGAGAGAGAGAGAGAGAGAGAGAGAGAGAGAGACATCAATGTGCGGTTGCTGGGGGTTATGGCCTGCAACCCAGGAATGTACCCTGGCTGGGAATCGAACCTGGGACACTTTGGTTCCCAGCCCGCACTCAATCCACTGAGCTATACCAGCCAGGGCTGTAGTTTTCTTAATACAGGACTTTTACCTCCTCCATAAGGTTTATTCCTAGGTACTCTATTTTTCTTGTTGCTATATCAAATGGGATTTTTTTCTCTGATTTCTGTTTTGTTATTTCATTGATGATGTACAAAAATACCTTTCATTTCTGAATACTGACTTTGAATCCTGCTGTTTTCCTGAATTCACATATTACACTATGTAGCTTTTTAGTGTAGTCTATAAGGTTTTGTATATACACTATTATATCATATGTACACAGTGATCATTTTATATCCTCCTTTCGAATTTGGATACCTTTTATTTCTTTTTTCTTTTCTGATTGCTGTGGCTAGGGATTCCAATACTATGTTGAATAGAAGTGGTGAAAGCACTTTGTCTTATTCCTGATATTAGTGGCAAAGCTTTTAGTTTTTGCACATTGAGTATGATGCTTGCTGTAGGTTTTACATATATAGCTTTTATTGTGTTGAGTTATGCTCCCTATACTTCCACTTCACTGAATGTCTTTATCATAAATGGGTACTGTACCTTATCAAATGCTTTTTGTGTGCCTATTGATATGATCATGTGACTTTTGTCTTTCCCTTTGTTTATGTGATGTGTTATATTGATTTGCAAATATGTACCATCCTTGCATCCTTGGGATGAATCCCACTTGATCATGGTATATGATCTTTACAATGTATTTCTGGATGTGGTTTGCCAATATTTTTATTGAGTATTTTAGCATCTATGTTCATCAGCAATATGGTCTGTAGTTTTCTTTCATGGTTGTATCTTTGTCTAATTTTGGGTTTAAGGTGATGTTGGCCTCACAAAAAGAGTTTGGGAGCCTTCCCTCTTTTGGGACTTTTTTGAATACTCTGAGAAGGATAGGAGTTAGCTCTTCCTTAAGTGCTTTGTAAAATTCTCCTGTGAAAATGTCCCACCCAGGGAGTTTTTTGACTACTGCTTCTATTTCATCAGCTATTATCAGTCTGTTCAGGCTTTCTGCTGTTTCTTCATTCAGTTTTGAAAGATTTTATTTTTCTAGAAATTTGTCCATTTCACCTAGGTTTTCAAATTTCGTAGCATATAGTTGTTTGTAGTAATTTCTTACAATCCTTTCTTTCTGTGGTATCTGTTGTAATCTCTCTTCTATCATTTCTGATTGTGTTTTTTTGGGTCATCTCTCTTTTTTTCTTCATGCATCTGCTTAAAGGTTTGAGAATTTGTTTATCTTTTCAAAGAACCAGCTTCTGGATTTATTGATCCTCAGAATTGTTCTTTTAGTCTCTATGTTGTATAAATCTGCTCTGATTTTGGTTATTTCTTACCTTCTATGCATTCTGGGCTTTGTTTTTTGTTGCTCCTCCAGTTCTGGTAGGTGTAGTGTTAGGTTGTTTATTTGAAGTGTTTCTATCTTTTTTTTTAGGAAGGTCTGTATCACTATAACTTCCCTCTCAGGGCTGCCTTTGCTGAGCTTCATAAGTGTTGGACTGTTGTAAGTTCATTTTCATTTGTTTCCAGAAACTTTTTGATTTCTCCGTAATGTCATTCTTAACCCATTCATTGTTTAATAGCATGCTATTCAATCTCCATGAATTTGAGTGTTTTTGAGTATTTTCCTTGAGGTTGGTTTCTAGTTTCAGGCCCTTGTGGCCTGAGAAAATGTTTGATATGAGTTCAATTTTCTTGAATTTGTTGAGGCTTGTTTGGTGTCTTATTATGTGGTCTATCTGAAAATTTTCCATGTGCATTTGAGAAGAATGTGTATGTTACTTCCTTGGGATGAAATGTTATATCTAAACAGTTAAGTACATTTGATCTAGGGCATTATTCAATGCTGCAATATCCTTGTTGGTATTTTGTTCAGAGGATCTATCCATTTTTGACAGTGTTTTTTTTAAGATTTTATTTATTTATTTTTAGAGAGGGAACGGAGGGAGACAGAGAGAGAGAAAAACATCAATGTGCGGTTGCTGGGGGTCATGGCCTGCAACCCCAGGCATGTACCCTGACTGGGAATTGAACCTGCAATGCTTTGGTTTGCAGCTGGTGCTCAATTCACTGAGCTACGCCAGCCAGGGGGACAGTGGGGTTTTAAAATCCTTTAGTATAAGTGTGTTACTCTCTATATCTTTCTTGAAGTCCTCCAAGATTATCCTTATGTATTTGGGTGCCCCTATGTTGGGTGCATATATGTTTACAATGTTTATGTCTTCCTGATGGATTCTTCCCTTGAGTATTAGGAAGTGTCATTCTGTGTCTGTTTTTATGGCCTTCGTTTTGAAGTCTATTTTCTCTGATATAAATATTGTTACTCCAGCTTTTTTTCCTGTCCATTTGCTTGGAAAATTTGTTTCCAGCCCTTCACTTTCAGTCTGTGTAGGTCTTTTTTTTTTTTTATGTGGGTCTCTTGAAGGCAGTAATATGTGGGTCATGTTTTCTCATCCATTCAGCTACTCTATGTCTTGATTTGATCACTTAATGCATTTACATTTAAGGTTATTATAGATAGATACTCATTCATTGCCATTTTAGTCCTTTTACATCCTCTCTCATTCTTTTCCTCTCTCTCTCATTTTTTTTCTTCCTTTTCTTAAAGCAGACCCTTTCACATCTCTTTCACTGCTGGTTTGGTGGAGGAATATTCTTTCATCCTGCTTTTGTCTGGGGAACTGCTTATTTCACCTTCCATTTTAATTAAGAGCCTTGCTGGATAGAATAGTCTTGGTTACAGGCCTTTGCTTTTCATTACATGGAATATTTCTTGCCATTCCCTTCTGGCTTGCAGTGTTTCTGTTGAGAAATCATCTGCTAGCCTTACTGGGGCTTCCTTGTATGTTACTTTCTGTGTCTTCCTTGCTGCCTTTAAGATTCTTTCTTTGTCTTGGAATTTTGCCAATTTAATTATGATATGTCTTGGAGTGAACCTCTCTGATTTCCTCTTTTTGGGAGCCTCTGTGCTTCCTAGATTTATGTGACTTTTTCTCTCACAAAGTTAAGGAAGTTTTCCATCATTACTTTTTAAAATAGGTTTTCTATCCCTTGCTACTCTTCTTCTCCTTCTGGTATCCCTATTATATGGATATTATTATGTTCCATGTTGTCATGCATTTCCCTTAACACCTTATCATTCTTTTGGAGTTTTTTTTTCCTTTTCCTTTCCCTGCTTTTTCTGGGATTTTTTTCTACCTTGTCCTCCAGATTGCTGATTCAACCCTCTGCTTCATCTAGCTTGCTTTTAATTCCTTCTACTGTGCTCTCCAGTTCAGAAATTGTATTCTTCATTGCCTCTTGGCCCTTGTTGATATTTTCTATTTCTTTTTTCATGTTGATACACTTTGTAGTGAGTTCATTGTAGTTTCCCTGTAGTTTTTGGTAATTTTCACTGAGTTCATTGATCTTCCTCATAACCATTGTTTTGAACTCAATATCTCATAGTTGACTTGCCTCTATTTAATTTAGCATTCTTTCTGAGGATTCCTTTTTTCCTTTCATTTTGGGTTTGTTTCTTTGTCCTCCCATTGTTTGTGTGACTCTTCTTGTTTGCCTTTGCTTCTTAGATTGATCTGTTTTGACTCCCTGAGTTTGTGGTATGAACTTTTATGGTAGGAGACTTTGAGAGTCAGTTGTGCAGTATCCTTGATCTCCTGAACTTAATTATCTTGGGATGCCCTTTATGCTGTTTTTGTTGGCTCTCTGGATATAATTGGGTTTGATTACTGTTGGGTCATTCTTTGGTGAGTCCTTCTCTCCCACTGGTTTACTGAGGGTCATTCTGCCCCATCATGTCTTATATGCTGTGGTGCTGGTGCTGCCAGAGAAAAACCACAAAGCCAAGGGAACAAACCCACATTCAAAAAAATATCTCCCCCATCAATACCACTATCCACAGCGATTGAACTATTATTAATAATGGTGTAAAGAAATTAAGACTATTATGAGAAAGGAGAGAAATAAACTGTAGTATAAATTCCAGTGACTTAATATGTACTAACTTGCTGGATAAGAAATAAATGTTAGAAAGCTATGTAATATAGAAAATATCACTAATCATGGAGAAGACCACAGTGGATTTCATCTAGGTAGCCTAGCCTCTAGCATTTGCCACTGTTTTTTCTTTCTGTATTTGCCTTTGGTGATATCATATGTTGACACCATCTGACCTTAGGCAACCTGCTTCCAGATTTCCAGGGATCTACTGTCTGTGGCTGTTTTCTTCAGTTGTTAATCTAGTTACTCTGCACTTAGCAGTGAGGCTTAAGCACCATAGTGCAGGGGAGAATCCCTCCAGGGGATGGGGCTGTTGTTTCCCCTCAGGCTGCTGCTACTTGGAAGGGAGTGCTCTGCCTGAGCATGATAGCTGCTGTTGTATGGGGGATGGCTCAGCACCAGGATCCCTGTGGCTACTCTCTCAGCTTTGTCCCCAAAGCTTCAGTCCCCAGTCTCTCATCAGGCATCTCTAGCCCACTGTTTCTCCACCTTTGCTGGAGTCATGGGTAAGTGGCTAAAAATGAAAAATTTTGCATTGGCCCTTTAAATGGCTCTTTGAGTCTTCAGCCATCTATCTATGATGGAGAGCAACCCTGCTTCTTCTCACTGCTGGTTGTTATCTAGGTACTTTTTGGGCTCTGGTGTTCTAGGCTTGGGATCCAAGCTTAGGGTTCAGACCCTATTCTTCTCAAGGAAATCCAACCTGTGGGTTAATTATCCCTCTGCCACTGTCACCTGTGAGTGCCCAGCCAGCCCCCTTGAGTCTCCACCACACTCCTCACCAAACAGGTTGCAATGAAGCTAATTCTTCTGTCTGTCCAAGTTTATAAAGCTTCTCTCTCACTATTGTTCAGTTACTTATTCTGGATGATTTCTTCACAATTTAGCTGCAATTCCAGATTGATCCTGGGAGGAAGTTAGCATAGCTTCCCTTCCTTCTTCTGCCATCTTGCCACTTAATCACATATTTACACAATTTATTGGACACAATTTATTTTATAGGCTAAAATCCAATGTGTAATTAATTAAAATTCTTTAGATTTTTCTAGATTTATCCTTTAGATGTTTCTGGTTGATGCTTATGTTTTGTTTTGGTATGTGCTATCATTTTTTTCAGTTTTTTTTAAATTAAAATATTTACTTTAAAGCCCTGGCTGGCATAGCTCAGTGGATTGAGCGCAGGCTGCGAACCAAAGTGTCACAGGTTCGATTCCCAGTCAGGGTACATACCTGGATTGCACGCCATGACGCCCAGCAATTGCACATTGATGTCTCTCTCTCTCTCTCTCTATCTCCCTCCATTCCCTCTCTAAAAATAAATAAATAAAATATTTTTTTAATTAAAAAAATAAAAAAATATTTACTTTAGAAAAATAATGGACTCACATGCAATTTTAAGAAAAAATACAGAGATGTTCTGTGTAGCCTTCACCTAATTCCTAAAGAAATGGAGCTCTATGAAATGTTTACAAAAGCATCAGAATAATTCTCTTAAAAGAGTTCAGTAAACTACAAGAACATACAGAAGAGAGCTAAATGAAATTAGGAAAATAATGCATGAACAAAATGAGAAGTTCAACAAAGAAATGGACAGACAATTGAACAAAAAAAGAAACAAAAATCCTACAGCTGAAAAATATGACTGGACTGAAAAATTCAGTAGAATGCTTCAAGAGCAGGCTCAACCAGAACAAAGAATCGATGACCTTGAACAAGATCATTTGAAATTATCCAATGAGAGTAGAATGAAAAACAATGAAGGAAGCCTATGGTACGTCATCAAAAGGAATAATATACACATTTTATAAAAATTCCTGAAGGGGAGACAAAGAGAAAAGAACAGATGTGTTTAACAAAATAAGGGCTGAAAGTCAGCCAAAATTCAGGAGAGAAATGTACATCCAGATTAATCAAGCTCCAAAAATCTAAATAGATTGAATCTAAAAAGGACTAAACCAATTCAAGAAAATGACAGAAGTTTGAAAATAGGTAAATAAAGGCAACTTGGATACAAGGGAACCACCAGAAAACTATAGGTAGTTTTCTCAGTATGAACTTTATAGGACAGGAAACTGAGATAATATATTCAAAATACTGAAAATAAAAAAAAAATAACCAAGAATACTATACCCAGCGAAGATCTCCTTCAGAAATTAAGGAGCAATATTTTCACCTGCTTTACAAGAAATATTACCAGGAGTTCTTCATGCTGAAATAAAAAGATGCTAATATTGGTAAAGATAAATATATAATCAAAGTCAAAATCTCTAATATTATAGTGGTTGTGCATAAGTCATTTATAAATAATAATGTAAAGTAATAAATAATTCTATTAAATATTTTAATAATTTGATATTGGACACAATATAAAACATAAATTGTAATATCAATAATATAAAATTTTAGTGGTAGAAGTAAAAATATAGTTTATATATACTATTTGGTTAACTTTTTATCATCTTAAAATAGGATATTATAACTCTAAGCTCCTTTATATAATCTTCATGGTAGCTACAAAGGGAAAATTTGTAGTGGATACACTAAAGATTATGATAAATGAGTCAAAACCTCCAAGGTTTCAGATGAGAAATACATTGTCATTTGAATCGGTGTTTCCCTATAAGAGATCCTAGTTCTTTCTGGCTACTTTCAAGATTTTTGTCTTTATCAGAAGTTTATGATGCTTTTTGACATAGAATTATTCTGGTTTACTCACGTAGGCTTCATTCAGCTACTTAATCTTTGAATTTATGTATTTCACCAAGTTTGAGAAGTTTTCTAGCATTATTTTTTCAAATACTCTTCAAATTTTTTTCTCTTCTTGTATCAGTTTGAATCGCTCATGTTATGGAATGAAAAAAGGGATATTCCAGTCCATGGGGACAGAGCACATTTCCAGGGCTAGGTGCATATTGTGGCAAATCCACCATTTTAGTGCTCTTTTGGTGCTCATTATCTCCAGGTGGTTTAAGAGATTCTCTGCCCCATGGAGATAGATAATATTTCCCAAGCTAGGAACCTTTTCAGGCTAAAATCTTCTGGCAGTGACACCCAGCCACCTGGCCCTCTGGTTTTTGTATGTCAAATAAGGGATTCTCCAGCCTGTAGGAATAAAGATTAATTCTTACCCTGACACTTGTTTTGCCAAGAACCCTTTGCTGAGTGTATGTGGTTGAGGAAAGAACTTCTCAAACCCATGGGGAAAAAGAGTGGGTCTAGGTATGGGTCTTGTAGTGGTGTGATTTTCCATTACCTGAACCACCTGGTCCCTTTGTGTCTTTAGTTAGTGGAATGGGGTCTCAGGACTGGAAGAAATGATGATCCTTCTTGAGTTGAGTACTTGTAGTGGAAGGATCTCCTTCGATAGCCCTTCCATTTTCAACTGCCTGGACAGTGTCTCTAAGATAAGGGAGGGGGGATCTCATATCCACAAGGGAAGGAGAGTGGTTCTCCTGGCAACTTAAATTCCATTGACTAATTATCAATCCCTCTTGCCAGTTCTCCTGAATCTGCCTAGTGTTGACGAAGAAAATCTAATTACATCCTGGGTAAGAATAAATATGCCCGAGCTCAATGCTATATTCTATGTCTCTGATGGCTATCAGGATTCTCAGGGCCTTGACCTCCTTCTGCTATTGGGTCAGCTACCCTAGAACACACTGCTGCTATGTTCTTTCTCTAGTTTTTGGGTCCTTAGGTATTTTACCTTTCTCTTTCTAGCTTTCAGGGTTATCCTTTGGCTTATTCTTGTCATTTTTAGAAGAACTGATGAAAGGAAAAAGTCATGAATCTGTTCCTTGTAGTGACACTAGAAGTCTTGCCCAATTATATTGTATTTATTTGACAGGTCCCATTTTTTTTTTAGTATTTTCTTACTTTCTGAGAAGCACAGATTTTTCAAGCTCATCTTGCATTTTCCCTGCCCCAGCCCTGGATCCAGAAGTACTTTTCCTAGGGGCCCTGATTTCTAGCATTGGAGAATGGTGTTTAGACACCAAGATCTGGATGCTAGGCATATAAACTGTTACTGAGATTTTATTATCTACAATCTACTTGCATATTATAGTCACAACAGATATTTTCTACTTGAGTTTGTTCAGTGATTGTATTATTCATTTATAAGTGTCATTTGTTAATGATTGAATATATTTTGAGTGCTTCCTCTCAATCATGGTTGATTTTAATTATTTGCTTATATGTTTAGTATATGAAATGTATATGAAACATTAATATACTTCTAAAATCCAGACATTGTAGACATGTTATTTCTCCTAATCTCTGCTATGCAGTTTCAATTCCTCATTTATTGCCACTTCCTCTTCACTGACTGTGTGTAGGTAACCAATCTATTCAGTTTTTAGTATGTATACCTTTCCTGTGTATCTTTTGCACAAATGAGCATATACATGTTCACTTTTTTATCACATATTTGTTACACAAGGAGTAAGATTCTCTTTTGAGTTTTATTTTCCTCTTAATAGTGTGTCCTGGTAATCATTCTATGTCAGTGACTAGATTTTTAGTCATAGTTAGTGTTTACCTACGCAGAAGTTAAAAAAACAGCTCAACCATATTTTTCTTAGTACTTATTTGGATTCTTTTTTTTTAATATTTGGATCCATACTGCATTTGGAATTCATTATTGTGTATATTGTAAAATATGGACCCATTTGTCTCTGAACTCTTTGTTAAAACACTTCTGTTCACTCCAGTAATTTGAGATATGGTGGCTCATTTTAAAATGTTGGTAGCTTGTGACTTGAGACCAATGAACTATATTATGGCAAAATAATTCAAAGCATATATATATTACTGTAAACTAAGTCTTCATAGGAGGGAGTAAGGAGTGAAAATTATCTCAGGAATTATGGTATTAAGTCTAAAATTTGGTGTTTAGGGAATGGTCATGAGAGAATATGGTTAAAGGAGATGATATAGGCAAGAAAAAGAGAGAAATTGGGTCTAGCAATAATTTCATTAAACAGAAAAATTTGAAATTCTTGAAATTAAAATAGTTTCAATGAGCATTTTCTCATATAATGTGGACATCATTGTTGTAGGCTTAGTGAAGTAGAGAGCATAGAGGAGACCAAAGGAGATGGTATGATTTTGCTTTATAAACTCTGAGTCTGGGATTTTATTTCATAGAATGACATTTTATGACAGCTTATGATCATAATAATCATGTAGCTAATGTTGTGCAATTCAATTGCTGTACAGTTGAGAACATTAAGAATCATGTAGCAGGTCTGAAGAGTAGGGGGACAAAGAGGCAATATTCATATTTCAGTTAGTTATACCCCATTGCATGGTTATTTGAGATAATTTGACATTTGTAAAAGAAAACTGATATTGTCATTGAATTGCAACACTTAATTCTGAGATCAATGTATCATTTTGAAGATGGTAGGTTGCAATAAAGGTAATTTATGGAACAAATGAATATACATATTTTGTCAACAAATATCATGATACAATATTAGTGTTTGCAAAATTTTAGGGTGAAATTATCTC
Source organism: Phyllostomus discolor (assembly GCF_004126475.2). Lineage (NCBI taxonomy): Eukaryota > Metazoa > Chordata > Mammalia > Chiroptera > Phyllostomidae > Phyllostomus > Phyllostomus discolor. Next base: position 78,265,873 of record NC_050198.1, on the reverse strand, counting down.
TCTTTCTTGACTATGTTACAATTATGTTCATGGTTGTATTAACTCTGCATTTTATGAATAGACCTGGAGAATACTCTTTCTTAATTAATTCAATTTTTAAATAGAGACAGCTATGCTCATTTTAAATGTGTTTGTGAAGGAAACATTAGCCATTTAAGGCATTTCTTTTGCACTAAGATTTAAACATTTTTAATTAAAATATTTTTAAATATTTTATTTATTTGTTTTTAGAGAGGGGAAGGGAGAAAGAGTGGGAGAGGAACATCAATCTGTGGTTGCCTCTCACATGCACCCCTACTGGAGACCTGGCCCACAACCCAGGTTTTGATGGTATTGTCTTGAAAAATATGTAGTAAATTTCTACAAGTATTGAAACTTGAATATATTAAATACAGAATCTATAAATGTGTATTTTAATTATGTGCCTTTTAATGTACTTGTTGATAACTATGTTTCAGTTGAGAAAAATATTTATTTTTGTTAGACATTTATTAGGAAAATTTAATAAGCCTGAATTAAACCATTCTAATCTCTTTTTTGTTTGCTATTTTTCCTAAATAATAGGTGTTTTTGTGTGTATTTCTATAAATATTCTGACTTACTCTAAAAGTATAATAATAGTTTTATCCTGAAAAGTGTACAGATAATAAACTCCCTTGAATAAAAGCATGCTTGTTAGGCCAGAAGTGAAAATGGTCCCGAGTGAATCATTGTTAAACTAAGGTATAATAGAAAATGGGTACTGGTTACAACACATCATTTAAATAACCATCTCCTAATATTATGGATATTACTATAATATTTATACTTCTTTTTAACACCCAGAGCACCTACCACAATGCTGGGTACACAGCAAATTACTCATTAAGTTTTTATTAATTGATTATGGGATAAATCTGCATTAAACTGCTTATGAGGTTGTTATAAGAAAGCTGAGAATAGATTAAAGTACTTTGTAAACAATGTAAATACAATGCAATGAAAAATTTCATTGCAGTAGTAATACGCTTAGTTGAAAGTTACAGAAAATAAAAGGTCATTCTTTATCTTTTCCCTTTATATAATTTGATACTTTAATGTTTTTAGTATTACACCATTGATAATTGAAAAGAACCCATGTCTCACATGACAAAATGTGGAACCACCATCATAATGGCTCCATTAGTGATCTTATCTGACCTCTTCTGGTTGTTTGAGTTAGCCATAAGTATTGTTAACATGGCCTACATTGTGTTTAGAAGGGTAATATCATATAGTTATATTTTAATGGGATCTTATGACACCACTTCAGAGAAAGTTACTTAACTTCATATGTAAGCATGGTTCATTATTCATTGAGACATGTACCTTTTCAGCCATTCTGGAGTCCCTAAGTCCTCTGGAAACCAGAGTAAAGTTTCCTCTGGAAACTTTATTGAAAGATTGATATGCCAGGCTGTTTACAAATAACTGTGCATGATTTAAAATTTTCAGTAAATATTGAGATTTAAAAGCATACCTGGGAAATGTTTGGGAACTTAGGAAGAAATTGCTGAGGTAACATAATTAAAGTTAAACTTATTAGGCTAAAATTAAAAAAAAAAATAGATGCCATATTGTGCTAATTTTTTTCCTGAAATTTCTACAAGAATTAAAATCACTGAAGTGCCTGCTTGGAGTTTCTTATTATTTGTAGGATAAAAACATGTTAGAAAATAACTTACTTTTGCTACTAAGATGGTTGTGCCAAATCTATCTGTTTGTGTTGGGAACTGCCTTGCCTGGTATCAGAAGCTGTAACTCCCACCAAAGCTAAGGCTGAGGGAATGACCTTGGAACCCTAAACCACCAAGGAGACAAGCTTATCTCCCTGACAGGAGTGCTGCTTCTGCTACTTCATCCATAACTGACCCCCAATGCTTGGTCGGTTAGCCAATGATGGGTAAGATTCCCCAAGGGGAGAATGATATAAGACAGGCATGATCACATGGAAGGCCCCCAAGGAAGGACTTTGAGGGGTATAACAAAAGGGGGTGATGGACCCTTGCCCCTCAGCTTTGACAAAAGCCTGAGTCCTCCTTGTATGTGAGAAAATCTCCTAATCTCTTGGCTGCCTTACTTCCCTTGCTCCACCTAAGCCTGAAACAATGACAGGGTGGTGCCGCCCTGTGCTGGAAAGGGCGGGTTCCCTGGGTGATCAGACCTAAGAAAGAATATGTAAAATCCTGTGAAACCTGCTTTGTTTAGAATGCTCTCAATTGAATGATAAGGGTCCAAGGAAGAAGCAAGTTTATTCCTTAAAGTTTTTTACAGCTCTTTAGCTATCTGACCCTGACTCAAAATAGGCCCTCAGAGTTCCTTGTTATCTATTGTTTGATCCTTACTTCCCAGCAATGAGTAATGAGCTTTACCTGAATTCTTATGCAAATGAACCCAATAAAAAGCCTGCTCGGGTGGGAGAACAAGGTGCTCTCCCTTAGGGGCACTCTCCCTTAGGGGTGCTCTCCCCTAGGGAGGGTGGCCGAGGTGCTCCCTACTAGAGAGAGTGGCCATCCCATTCCTATTTCCCCACAGGACCTGGTTGTCTCTGTGTATGTTTTTCTCGTGTTTCAATGAGCCATCCTCAGCGTTCTGCAGTCACTGCCGGTAGGTGGCCGCGTCCTGTTTGTAATTCTAATCTGAGAGTCTTCCTGGAATCCCTGGTCAATAGTGCTCACAATTTAATAACTCTCTATAAATGATAATTATGTTGTTAAATTATGATTTTCTTTTTATATTTATGTATTTTAAAGATTATAACTTCTGGCCCAAGAATCAACCTCAATGTGCACAGAGAATCATGACTTAAGAGATAATTAAAATGACATTATTGAGGTTTTAGTATGAGATTTAAAAACATTTATTCAGCATATGTTTCATAAGAACCACATATGTTTTGACCCCAAGCTTGAAGCTGAATATACAGAAATAGAAGTTACATTTTTCTCTTTCAGGAGTTCACAGTTTGCTAGGGGAAAAAGCTCAACAATAAGCAAGGTGTGCAATGGAGTGAGGAAAGTCTCCTCAGAGGATACTGGAATCTTCACTGTTCTACATCTATAATAATAGATCAAGTTTCATGATAAAAGATCTTTAAAATATATTTACCACTAAAATGTTTTTTAAAAACATCTTTATAAGGAAAGATTGTTATGTTCTGTCAAATTTAGTAACACCTTTCTAAACACTGGAGGAGGTCCCCTTATTTATTATGCCTTTGCCTTCTGGCTAAACCATATTTAACTGTTGAATTTGTGGATGTACAATTTAAATTTATAGACAAGTGTTTTGTTTGACTCAACTTAGCCACCTGTTTTCCCTCACCATGAAAATCCATAAAATATCATTTGCTGAGGTAAAAAAAAATACAACATGGCCAATGAAGGATCAGTATATGTATATTTTTTCACAGAAGCCAGGGAGAGAAAAATCAATTATGGAATTCAAATATTTACAAGAAGTGAATACTGACATTTAAATCCTAGTGGTATGTGTCCACATTCTCTAGGTTTGGTGAGCCATACAATATTATCAGAGGTGTAAGTAATATTAGAGATATGACATGGGGGGAAGTCTCATGGAAAAGTGGCAAAGGATACAAAGCTCAAATTCCCCATTTTTGAAAATTATGGAGGAAGAAATTTAAAGTTGGTGGTGGTCTCTGTAATAAGGGTCACACAGGGTAAGATGAGTTTGGAGCCCATAGGCTTGGAGAAACTATTGCAGTATGGAGTATATATCAAGACATCAACTTCTGGTCCTTGGCATCATCAACAGGAATCCCCAATTTGGGATACAGTGAAGAAAGAAACTTTATTCAGTGCAAACATCTCAATTGTGATAGAGCACAATTATGAGAACAGCATGGCTGTAGAACATCTCAATAATATTATAGCTCAATTATGAAGCAGCACAGCTGTTAAATAGCATGGCTGTGATGAAGCCCTATGGCCAGGTGGCTCTGGAGTCAGGAAGCACTGGGACCAGGCCCCTCTCTGGCTGAAAAGTGTGCTTTTCCCTGCTCTGATCCTATAATGGTGTGCTCCACTCTGCTCCAGTGAGACATCCTCCATGTTTCTATCTTTGGTGTTTCAACTCCAGCTAGAGAAAAACAGTCTTCTTCAAGAATCAGGGAAAGTGGGAGCTGGCTGATATAGACAGGAGTCACATCCCAGGTTCCTGATTAGTGTATCCTCCTACAAATGAGAACTACAATCCTCACAATTTTATTGGTCCAAAAGGCACTGTCTTGATTGAGCAGAATGGAACTGCTATGATTGGTTGGTGAAGATGTTCACAGCTATATAGCTGGGCAGCTCTGATTGAACAGGAAAAGCCTGGGTCCTATGGGTTGAAATACAAAATCCAGGCACTCCTTTGTAAGGGCTGGCACAGGTGGCAGTAACAGTGCAGGCACACAGTTCAATGAGAAAGGCTAGTAGCTTAGTAAAACAGGCTTCTTGGTGAAATGTGGTTTGCATGATAGGCCCCTGTTTAGAAATGGCTGCTCGGCTCAGTGTGTGTGTGTGTGAGTGTGTGTGTGTGTGTATAATTTGAGCCCAGTTAAGCCACAGAGTGTCCTTCTTAGTAGGTATCTACTTTCTCAAGGCCCACAAAAGAAATATAGCACAATTCCTGCCCTCTCAATCCCTAACCTCTAGACAACAAGCTAGAATGGCTTTTTGATTGAGTAAGGATATGACTGCAACCTTGTCAGACCAGGTCCCTCAGGGGCCTACATTTTTCTAAAACCCTCTTCCTATTCTCCACCCCAATAACACAGTCTCAAGAAAAAGAGGGGTTATGGAAAACATAAGACTTCCCTATTTCTTCTGACATTATTAATTATCTGGGAGTGAGGGGAGGGTTGCAGTGGACAAGAAGGAGGAATACTTGGAAATGAATAGAGGATTAAATTTTAATATGAATAGAATAAGATAACTGAAATGAGACTGCTTTCATATCAAAAATTATGAAAAGTATGGAATTTAGCCAAGTTGTTAAGGAACAATGAGGCCTAGGAAGAAAGCAAGAATTGAATTGAAGCAGTTGATAGTGTTTCTTAAAAAAAAGAAATTGTCATATTTATATGCCAATGAGTTGAGACCTTTCACTAATCTGGTTATAGGTGTTAACCAGACAACATATTGCTTAATGAACTAGATGGCAACTTTAGGTAAACAAGAGAACTAACTAACATATCTCAAATACATGATTTTACAACTGGTATTATTTAAATATTTCTAATATCTAAATCATTCTTGTCAGTGAATGCTTGGGATACAAGCTCACCAAGAGGCAGTTATAATCATCCAAAAGGCAAAGCATTCTCTTATAATCAGTGTCATTCACATATTCATTTAACAAATAATTATTCAGCACATATAATGTTCCAGTAACTTTCTGGATGTTGGGAATATCACAGTGAGACAAGAAAGGTCCTCATGTGGAGCTTACACCAAATAGGGTGGAGAGAGACAAAAACAAAAAAGTGAATACATAGTATATCAAACAGTGATAAGTGCTATGCAGAAAAATAGCTTAAGGGCAGAAAATAATGGTTCAGGGCTGGGTTTTGAATATATGTTGGCCAGGGAAGCATTGAAGATAGTAATACATTTTACATTCTAAGATTTTACTCTTCTCCCAAAGCACAATTCAAACCATCACTTCAAAACATTTCTTATACATGGGGGAGAGTTGGGAGGGAGGCAGACAACTGTACTTGACCAACAATAAAATAAAAAATTGGAATAAAGTACATTTTAAATGATTAAAAAATAAATAAAGCTCATTTGTGATTAGTCTCTAGAAACTAATACCCAGAAAGAAATATTTCTGCCAGGCTTATATTTACCCTTGAGGGGAGTTTTCTGTGTTATAAACAAATACTCTTCTATACAAAGGCACCATAACACAGTAAGATCTTTCTACAAGCATGTTTTTTTGGTAGTTTTGTAAAATTTTTTGAGATTTATTTATTTATTTTTGGAGAGAGGGGAAGGGAGGGAGAAAGAGAGGGATAGAAACATCAGTGTGTGGTTGCCGGGGACATGGCATGCAACCCATACATGTGCCCTGACTGGGAATCAAACCATCAACCCTTTGGTTCATAGGCTGGCAGTCAATCCACTGAGCCACACCAGCCAGGGTAATAGTAGTTTTGTAATTTTTTTAAAAAATGCATTATAAATGGGATCACACAACATATTATGTTTTGAGATTGATTTATTTTATTCAGTATAATTTCCTGGAGATTCTTCGAAGTTGTTGTGTATCTAAATTGTTGCTCCTTTTCCATTACTGAGTAGTATCTCATGATATGGATGTATCACCATTTGATGAAAAGCATTTGGATGGATTTAAGTTTTTGAATATTAGGGATAGAATTCCTATGAACATTAGTATAGATTTTGTTGTGTGCCTGTGAACATAAGTTTTCCTTTTTATGGGATAAATTCCCAGATGTTCATTTGCTGGGTTGGATGGCAAGTACATAATTAATTTTATAACAAACTGCAAAATTATTTTGCAGAGTATGCTCTATCATATTACATTCCCACCAGAACATATGAGCAATTCACTTCCTCTGAATCCTCACCAGCATCTATGCTGTCATTATTTTATTGAGCATTATAAGGATGTATTGACATTTTATTGTAGTTTCATTTTTAATTTCTGCGATGGTTCATGTTGAGTATCTTTTCAAGTGCTTATTTGCCATCTGTTTATCTTTTACAGTAAAATACATTTCCTTGTCTTTTTCCCATTTTCCAGCTGGATTATTAATTTTTGTAACTGTTGTGTTGGAAAAGTTTATTAAGGTAAAATCCATTCATATAACATAAAATTAACCATTTTGAAGTGCACAATATGGTGGCATGTTCACATTAACAATATCATGGAACTATTCCCTCTGTCTAGTTCCAAATTATTATCATTTCTCCAAATGAAAACACCATACTAATTTAACAGTCATTTCCAGTTCCCCTCTCCCACCAACCCGTAGCAACTAATAATCAACTTTCTCTATGTGTAGGTTTACATATTATGAGAAGTTAATACCAGTGAAATCATAAAATATATAATGTTTTGTGTCTAGAGTCTTCTACTTGTCATAATACTTTTGAGATTCATCTATATGATAAGTGGAATCATTGAATAATATACTTTTGTTTAATTTTTTGAGGAATCACCAAACTTTTTTTTCATAGCAGCTCAATTGTTGTACATTCTCATAAGCAATGTATGAAGGCTCTGATTCTTCAAATCCTTACCAACAGTTGATACATTTTTATTTATTTTTTAATTATTTTATTGTTGTTCAATTACAGTTGTCTTCATTTCCCCACCACCACTTCTCCCACCCATCCAAGCCCACCTCCCTCCCTTGCTTCCACCTTTCCCCTTGGTTTTGTTCATGTGCCTTTATAGTAGTACCTGAAAACACTTCTCCCCATTGTTCCCTCCCCCAACCCCTCTAGCTATTGTTAGATTGTTCTTAATTTCAATGTCTCTGGTTATATTTCGGTTGCTTTTTTTCTTTCATTGATTATGTTCCAGTTAAAGGTGAGATCATATGGTATTTGTCCCTCACCGCCTGGCTTATTCCACTTAGCATAATACTCATGCCCATCAGTAAATGAGTGGATCAAAAAACTATGGTACATTTACACAATGGAATACTATGCAGCAGAGAGAAAGAATGAGCTCCTACCCTTTGTGACAGCATGGATGGAACTGGAGAGCATTATGCTAAGTTGATACATTTTTAAAAATTATAGCCATTCAAGAGTGTTTGAATGATATATCTTTGATATATCTATCAAACATCTATTCATGATCTTTGCCCATTTTCACTTGGGTTTTCTTTTTGTTGTTGAATTGTAGAATTTCTGTATTATTGTATGTTTTGGAAATGACTTTTATCAGATACATGATTTGCAAATATTTCCTCTCATTCTATAGGGTATCTTCATTTTGTTGGTAGTTTCCTGTGATGTATAAAAGTTTTTAGTATTGATAAATCTAATTTAACCATTTTCTTTGTTCCTTTGCTTTTAGTGTTATATTTAGGAATCCATTATAAATATACAGTCATGCAAATTTACCCTGATCTATCTTTTAAGAGCTTTATAGTTTTAGCATTTACATTTAAATTTTTCTCCATTTTGAATTCATTGTTAAATTATTTCTTTATTGTATTTTTATTGCCATTTACTCTCCTTATTCCTCCCCCACTGCAATCACCACAGTGTTGTCCACATCCATGGGTCTTTCTTCCTTTTTGCTTAATCTCTCAACCCCTAACCTCCCTGCACCCCCATACCTAGCTGTCATCCTGCTGTCTTTCTATGATTCTGTATCTATTTTGCTTGACAGTTCAGTTTATTAATTAGATTCCACATATGAGTGAAATCATATGGTATTTGTCTTTCTCTGCCTGCCTTATTTCACTTAGCATAATGCGAGATAGTGGCCCAACTTCATTCTTGTACTAAGAAACTCCTTTTTTTTTTCATTAAATGATCTTAGTACCTTTGTTTAAAATCAATTGATGGTAGATGTATGGGTTTATTTCTTGACTCTCAATTATATTCCACCAAGATATATATGTATTCTAATGCCACTACTGCACTATTTTGAGTACTTAGCTTTGTAGTACATTTTGAAATCAGGTAGTTGAGTCCTACAACTTTGTTTTACTTATGAAATATTATTTTGGCTAGTCCATATGAAATGTATTCAACTTTTCCATTGCTACAAAATCAGCCATTGTCATTTTTATAGAGATCACACTGAATCTATGGATTGCTTACAATAGGAAGATTAAGTTACCCAGTTCAGGAAAAAGGTTGACTTTTCCCTTATTCACATCCTCTTTAATTTTATTTAGCGATGGTTTTATAGTTTTCAATGTACAAATCTTTCACTTTCTTAGTGAAATGTATTCCTAAGTATTTTACTCTTTTTGATGCTACTGTGTATGGAATTTTTCTTAATTTTATTTTCAGATTGTTTTTGTGTATTGATCTTGTATCACGCAAATTTGCTGCATTATTTTTATTAGGTATAATAGTTTTTCATGGATTCTTTAGGATTTCATGTATATAAAGTTATGCCATATGCAAAATATATAGTTTACATTATTTTCAATTTGAATACCTTTTATTTCTTTTTTTTAATTTTTGACTAATTGCTGTGGCTAAAACATTCAGTAAATAGGTAAATAGAAATAATGAATGTAGGCATCCTTGTATTCATTCTAATCTTAGAAGCTAAGTTATGACTTTTACCATTGATGTCAATGTTAGCTCTGTATTTTTCATAAATTCCCTACATAATGTTGAGAAAGGTCATTTTTTTATTCTTTTTTATTTTAAAGCATTTCATCATGGGAAAGTATTAGATTTTGTCAATTTTTTTTTCTGCATGAATTAAGATAAACAGGTGACATAAACATTCAGTACATAACACCTTCTTTTATGTTTTTTGGAAGTGTTTGAAAATTATTAGTGTTAATTCTTTAAATGTTTGGTAGAATTTACCAGTGCAGCTACCTGACTCTGGACTTTCCTTTGATGGGGGAAATTTGATTACTGATTCAATCTATTTGCTTTAGCCTGGTAAAGGTTTATTTTTCTCCTTGAGTCTATAAGCATAGTTTTTGTGTTTCCACCAATTTTTCCATTTCAACTATGAGATCAAATTTCTTGGCTTAGAATTGTTCAAGCTGTTCTCTTATAATCATTGTTATTTTGGTAAGGTCAGCAGTAACGTCCACACATTAACTTCTGGTTTTCCTGATTTGAGTCTTTTCTATTTTTTTAGAGTAACCTAACTAAATGTTTGTCAATTTTGTTGATGTTTTCAAGGAATTAATATTTCTTTCTGCTGATTTTTCTCTATTGTTTTTCTCTTCTTTCTTTAATCTGCCCTATAAGTTTTATGCCCTTCCCTCTATAAGCTCTGAATTTAGTTTACTCTTATTCTTTTTAAATGTCATTATAATTTATAATTAGTAATTATAATTAGTAATTATAATTAGTAAATTATTTATATAATTTATTATTAATTTGGGATTTTTTCTTTTTCAATTTAGGAATTTATAGCTATAAATTTCCCTCTTAATACTGTCTTTGTGTTGTCACATAACTTTTATTATATCCAGTTTTTTTAATATTTTTTATTTTAATTGTTGTTGCAGTACAATTTTCTACCTTTTACTCCCATCCTTACCCACTCACCCAGTCCTCCCCTCCTCCCTCCCATTTACACCAATCCCTAGTTTTTATCCATGTATCTTTTATACTTTTTCCTGTAAACCCTTCCCCTTTTCCCCTGAAATTCTCCAGAAATTCTCACTCCTCTCCCCTTGAACATTGTCAGACTGCTCTCTATTTCAGTATCTTTGGTTATATTTTGCTTGTTTCTTTGTTTTGTTGTTTAGGTTCCTGTTAAAGGTGAGATCATATGGCATTTGTCTTTCACTGCCTGGCTTGTTTCGCTTAGCATAATGCTTTCCAGTTGCATCCATGCTGTTGCAAAAGGTAGGAGCTACTTCTTTCTTTCTGCTGCATAGAATTCAATTGTGTAAATGTACCAGAGTTTTTTGATTCATTCATTTGCTGATGGGCACCTAGGTGGCTTTCAGCACTTGGCTACTGCAAATTGTGCTGCTATGAACATTGGGGAGCATAGGATCTTTTGAATTTGTGTTTCAGAGTTCTTAGGATATAATCCTAGCAGTGGAATTGCAGGGTCAAAGGCAAATCCATTTTTAGATTTTGAGAGAATTCCGTACTGTTTTCCATAGTGGTTGTACCAGTCTGCAGTCCCACCAACAGTGCACTAGGGTCCCCTTTTCTCCACAACCTCTCCAACACTTTTTGTTTGTTGCTTTGTTTATGATGGCCATTCTGACAGGTGTGAAGTGGTATCTCATTGTGGTTTTAATTTGCATCTCTCTGATAGCTAGCAATATTGAACATGGTTTCATGTGCCTTTGGATTTTCTGTATGTCCTCCTTGGAGAAGTGTCTGTTCAAGTCATTTGCCCATTTTTTAATTGGGTTGTTTGTCTTCTTAGAGTGTAGTCATGTAAGTTCTTTATATATTTTGGAGATTAAACCCTTGTCTGAGGTATCATTGGCAAATATGTGTTCCCATACAGTTGGTTCTCTTTTTGTTTTGATACTGTTTTCTTTAGCTGTGCAAAAGCTTTTTATTTTGATGAGGCCCCATTTGTTTATTCTTTCCTTTATGTCCCTTGCTCTAGGAGACATGTCAGTAAAAAAGTTTCTGCATGAAATATCTGAGATTTTCCTACCTACATTCTCCTCTAGGACTTTAATGGTGTCACATTTTATATTTCAGTGTTTTATCCACCATGAATTTGTTTTGTATAAGGTGTAAGTTGGTGCTCGAGTTTCATTTTTTTGCACGTAGTTGTCCAGTTCTCCCAATATTTGTTGAAGAGGCTATTTTTACTCCATTTTATGTTGCTGTCTCCTTTGTCAAATATGCATTGACCATAGAGACTTGGGTTTATTTCTGGGATCTCTGTTCTGTTCCATTGGTCCATGTGCTTGTTCTTATGTCAGTACCAGGCTGTTTTGATTACAGCGGCCTTGTAATACAGTTTGATATCAGGTATTGTGATCCCTCCTACTTTGCTTTTATTTCTCAAAATTGCAGCAGCTATTCAGGGTTGTTTATGTTCCATATAAATTTTTGAAATGTTTGTTCTATGCCTGTGAAATATGTCATTGGTACTTTAATAGGTATTGCATTGAATGTGTAAATTGCTTTGGGTAGTATGGACATTTTGATAATGCTAATTCTACCAATCCATGAAAATGGATAAGTTTCCATTTGTTTGTGTCTTCCTTAATTTCTTTCTTTAGTGTTGTGTAGTTTTCTGTATACTGGTCTTCTACTTCCTTAGTTAGATTTATTCCTAGGTATTTTATTTTTCTTTTTGCTATATCAAATGAGATTTTTTGCTTGATTTCTCCTTCTGTTGTTTCATTGTTGGTATACAAAAATGCCTTTGATTTCTGGATATTGACTTTGTATCCCGCTGTTTTGCCAAATTTGTTTATTAGGTCAAGAAGTTTTTTGGTAGAGTCTATAGGATTTTCTACATACACTATCATGTCATCTGCAAACAATGACAGTTTTGTTTCCTCCTTTCCGATTTGGATGCCTTTTGTTTCCTTTTCTTGTCTGATCACTGTGGCTAAAACTTCCAATACTATATTAAATAAAAGTGGTGAAAGTGGACAACCTTGCCTTGTTCCTGATCTTAGTGGAATAGATTTTAGTTTTTGCCTGTTGAGTATGATGTTGGCTGTAGGTCTCTCATATATGGCCTTTATTATGTTGAGGAATGCTCCCTCTATTCCCACTTTGATGAGTGTTTTTATCAATAATGGGTGCTGTGCCTTATCAAATGCTTTTTCCGCATCTATTGATATTATCATGCGATTTTTGTCTTTGCTTTTGTTTGTTATGTATTACATTTACTTTTTTGTGAATATTGAACCATCCTTGTATCCCTGGGATGAATCCAACTTGGTCATGGTGTATGACCTTTTTCATGTATTGTTGGATGCGGTTTGCCAATATTTTATTGGGGATTTTAGCATCTATGTTCATCAGTGATAATGGCCTGAATTTTTTGTTGTTGTTGTGTCTTTGTCTGGTTTTGGGATTAGGATGATGCTGGCTTCATAAAAAGAATTTGGGAGTCTTCCATCATTCTGGATTTTTTGGAATAGTCTGTGGAGGATAGGGGTTAGCTCTTCCTTAATTACTTTCCAGAATTCTCCTGTGAAACCATCCAGACCCGGACTTTTGTGTGTTGGGAGTTTTTTTATTACTGCTTCAATTTCATCTGCTGTTATTGGTCTGTTTATGGTTTCTGATTCTTTTTTTGAGTTTTGAAAGATTATATTTTTCTAGAAATTTGTCCATATCACCTAGGTTTTCAAATTTCTTGGCATACAGTTCTTCATAGTAATTTCTTACAATCCTTTGTATTTCTGTGGTATCAGTTGTAATCTCTACTTTTTTATTTCTGATTGTGTTTATTTGGATCCTTTCTTTTTTTTCTTGATGAGCCTGCTTAAAGGCTTGTAGATTTTGTTTATCTTTTCAAAGAACCAGCTCCTGGATTCATTTATCCTTAGAATTGTGCTTTTAGTCTCTATGTCATTTAATTATGCTCTGATCTTGGTTATTTCCTTCCTTTTACTTGCTCTGGGCTGTCTTTGTTGTTGTTCCTTGAGTTCTTGTAGATGTAGGGTTAAGTTGTTTGTTTGAAATGTTTCTACCTTTTTTTTAGGTAGATCTGTATTGCTATGAACTTCCCTCTCAGGACTGCCTTAGCTGTGTCCCATAAGTTTTGGGTTGTTGTGAGTTCATTTTCATTTGTTTCCAGAAAATCTTTTATTTCTTCCTTTATTTCATTCTTGACGCATTCATTATTTAATAGCACGCTATTCAATCTCCATGATTTTGAGTGATTCGTTTTTTTTTTTTTTTCCCTTGGGGTTGGTTTGTAGTTTCAGTCCTTTGTGGTCAGAGAAAATCTTGGTATAATTTAAATTTTCTTGAATTTGTTGAGGCTTGCTTTGTGTACTATCATGTGGTCTATCTTTGAAAATGTTCCATGTGCATTTGTAAAGAATGTGTATTTTGCTTGTTTGGGATGAAGGGCTATATATATCAGTTAAGTCCATTTCCTCTAGGGCATTATTAAATGCCACAACATCTTTTTTTATGTATTTTTGGAAGATCTGTCCATTTTTCACAGTGGGGTGTTAAAATCTCCTACTATAATTGTGTTGCTGTCAATATCTTTCTTGAAGTCCTCCAAGATTTTGTTTATGTATTTGAATGCTCCTGTGTTGGGTGCATATATATTTACAATGTTTAAGGCTTCTTGGTGGATTCTTCCCATGAGTATTATGAAGTGACCTTTTGGGTCTCTTTTTATGGCTCTTTTTTTGAAGTCTGTTTTGTGTGATATAAGTATTGCTACCCCAGCTTTTTTTTTTTTCCTGTCCATGTGCTTGGAAAATTTGTTTCCAGCCCTTCACTTTTAGCCTTGTATATCTTTTCTCCTTAGGTGTGTCTCTTGTAGGCAACATATGTGTCGGTCATGTTTTCTTATCCATTCAGCTATTCTATATTTTTTGATTGAAGCATTTAACCCATTTACGTTTAAGGTTATTACTGATAGGTACTTACTCATTGCCCTTTTCATACCTGTGTTCCCCCTCTCTCTCTGTGTGTGTGTGTGTGTGTGTGTGTGTGTGTGTGTGTGTGTGTGTTTTCCTTCTTTTCCTTAAAGCAGGACCTTTAGCATCTCTTGCAGAGCTGGTTTGGTGGAGGTGTATTCTTTTAGACTTCTTTTGTCTGAGAAGCTTCTTATTTGTCCCTCTATCTTGATTGAGAGCCTTGCTGGGTAAAGTAGCCTTGGTTGCAGACCTTTGGTTCTCATTACTTGGAATTCTTGCCATTCTCTTCTGGCTTGGAGTGTTTCCATTGAGAAGTCAGCTGTTAGCCTTATCAGGGCTCCCTTGTATGTTACTTCCTGTTTCTCCCTTGCTGCGTTTAAGATTCTCTCTTTGTCTTGGTATTTTGCCATTTTAGTTACGATATGTCTTGAGGTGACCTTCTTTGGGTTCCTCTTGATTGGAACTCTCTGTTTCCTGGATTTGTGTGACTTTTTCTCTCATCAAATTAGGGAAGTTTTCCATCATTACTTTTTCAAATTGGTTTTCTATCCCTTGCTCTTCCTCCTCTCCTTCTGGTATCCCTATTATACAGATATTACTACATTTAATGTTGTCTTGCATTTCTCTTAATCCCTCTTCATTCTTTTTGAGCTTCTTTTCCTTTTGTTGCTCTTTCTGGGTGATTTCTTCTACTTTGTCCTCTAGCTCACTCTTCCAGTCTTCTGCTTCATCAATCCTGCTTTTGATTCTTTCTACTGTGTTCTTCAGTTCATAAATTGTATTCTTCATTTCTTCTTGGCCCTTGTTGATAGTTTCTATTTCCTTTTTCATGGTGATATATTTTTCAGTGAGCTCATTGTAGCTTAGCTGTAGTTTCTGGTAGCTCACTGTGAGCTCATTGAGCTTCCTGATAACCATTGCTTTGAACTCAATATCTGATAGTTCTATTGCCTGTATTTCATTTAGCATTCTTTCTGAGGCTTTCTCCTTTCTCTTCATTTGGGGATTGTTTCTTTGTCTTCCCAGTATTTGTGAGACTCTTCTTGTTAGCCTCAGCTTCTTAAATTCATCTGTTCTGGGTCCCTGGGTTTGTGTTGTGAACTCCTGTAGTAGAATAGCACTGTGTTTCAGTGGTGCACTTTCCCTGATCTCCCAGGCTCACTGGTGTTGTGCTGTCATTTAATTTGGCTTTGTGTTTGCCTTTGGGTTTTGATTGTTGTTGAGTCTTTCTTTGGTGGTTTCTTCCCACCAGCTGGTTAAATGAGGCTCACTCCGTCCACCACCTCCTGTATTTTGTTGTGCTGGTGAGGGCAGATTGTGTTGAAGCTGGTTCTTCTGTGTGTATATGGTTTTTAGGATTCTCTCTTGCTCTTGTTCAGTTGTTTGTACTGGGTACTGTCTTTATTGTTTAGTTGTATTTCCAGATAGGTCCTGGATTGAGGTTTGTGTGGTTTCCATTCCCTGCTTCACCTTCTTCTGTTATCTGTTAGTGGTTCCTTTGTTGTTGGGTTTCCTCTTCCAGTGGGTATCCTGGTGTTCACCATCTCCACCTATTCTTTTTTGTCATCAGTTGGAGGGGGAAGTCAAAATGGTTTAAGACAGCAAGAGAGTATTCTATGATATTTACAGTAGCAGCCAGAATAGAAGAGATAGGAGATTCTTTGACTATGTATAGTATTAACTGTGATTTTCCACCCAGCTAGCTGATTTTTAGAAAGGATGGAAAGAAGATAAGACTCTTGCTGTGGAAGGAAGGATTGTGAGTTGGATCTAGAAAGCAGCAAGGTTGTGGGAGGTCAGATTCTGAGGTAAGGTGAGAGTAAAGGATAGTAAATAGATGCAGTGTGTGAGAGAATACAGTTAACCACTACAGTAATAGAGTTCAGGAAATTTTGAAGTGGGTTAAGGTCTGGGAGGGGTGTTGTGAAGTATTTACAATTGCATGAAACAGTAATTATTTACAATAATATAGAGCAGCAATCATATGACAGAATCTGTGAGATCTAGATAACAAGAATAGGGAGTATAGAACCTTGACTAGTGTGCTGATGGGACACCAGTGAGGTGAAGGACAGTAGATTAGCAATACACTATGAAAGAGATATCAGGGGAAACCTGTCAGGTGATACAATATAGCAGCCTAGCAAAGCATACTATACAGAAAAAAGAGGAGTACAAAAAGACTATTAAAAAGATGTAAGAATAATAGAAAAATAATAATAATACAAATATGCAATAACTTGCAGGTTCTCTAATAGCAGAGTGAAATTTGTCTCACTGTCACAGCTGTTGTGATGCCCCTTCTTTGGGTTCACCTCTGGTCTTTTCACAGATCCAGGTTTTTGTCTCAGTTGTAGGTATTTGAAAAGTAAAAATAAAAAAGGCAGATGAAGGAAGGAAGAAGAGATAAAATTGGAGGAAAGAAAGGAGGAAGGAATAAAATGAGAAAGCAGGAAAGAGAAGAAAAAGAAATTAAACAAGAATAAAAATAATAAAAATTTAAAAAATAGGAAATGTTTTAAAAAATAGAATAAAATTAAGAAGTCTCTTGGTTTCAAAGTGGCCAAACTGGTTTTTCTGGTCTTGCTGGCTGGGCAGGCTGAGGGGTGATTGGTATGGCTTTTCTGGCTCCTGGGCCCTGCGCCGTGAGTGTGGGAATCAGTCCTTTCCCCAGGGTAACTGCTGTGGACTGAGGTGAGGGGATGCTCTATTCGCGCCCTCAGCCAACCGCCTCACCCTTCCCAGTGCTATGGGGGTGCACAGGGTCCTCCACACAAGCACAACCCTCTGTGCAAACTCAGGATCGCTGCCCAGCTGGGTGGCAGGGAGGCCATTGATTGCTGTAGGAGAATTCCCCAAACAGTGTCTGTCTTTTCACTCCTTCCTCTTGAGAAATTCCTCCTATTCAAGCCTGCCACTCCACACCAAGGCCTGGCTTCTCCTGCAGCCCAACTCTCCTGACAGACCAGTGACCGTGGGGGTCAGGGCCCATTGTGCGACCCAACCCCACTGGTGTCCACAGACTCTGAGGGTGCTCACAGCCCTTGTGTGTTTGCTAACAATTGGGTTCCTCTTGGTGCCACTCAGACCCTGTTTGGCTGGGGAGGGAGCAGTTGTCCCAGCTCTCTCCCAAGGACTCTGTGGCAAACTCAGCAATTGGTGCTGGGCCTGGGGCTGCAGCCCTCCACCTCACCCCTGCGCTGGTCCCTGGGACCCTGCTATGTTGTAGCACTCCTCTCACCGACTGGTTTTTCAGTTCCACCACAATCCTTGGTTTCCTGTTTTCACATATGCTGGGGTGTGTTGGTTGCTTGCTCCTCCACTCTGTAGATCGGCCAGGATTCTTTCCCATGTTCAGAGGGAAACCAAATCTGCTCCTTCCTACTCCGATGACATTTTCCTTCCTCCTATATATCCTGTTTTTATTTCTGTTTATCTTACAGTGTTTTCTAGCTTGTAACTCATTTTTTGACCCACTTGTTTTCTAAGAATGTTTTGTTTAATTTGCACATATTTGAAAATTTTCTGCTATTCCTTCTGTTATTCATTTCTAGTTTCATTTCATTTTGGTGATAGAAGGCATTGTATGATTTTATTTCCTTTTTTAATATTTTGGTACTTGTTATGTAGTGTACGTGGCCTATCCTTAAGAATTTTTATGTTTAATTGACAAAAATGTTTAGTGTATTTTTGTTGGGTGACATGTTTCATATGAGTCTGCATATGCAGGTGGTTTGTAGTATTGTTGATATCACTTATTTACGTATTGATCTTATGACTGGTTGTTGTGTGGAGTATTGAAAGTAGGGCATTGTCTTCTTCAGATATTAGAGAGCTATTTCTCCCTTTAAACATCAGTTTTTGCTTCATATATTTTTGACTCTGTTATGTGTGTTTATAATTATTATGTATTATTGATGATATTGATCCTTTTATCAATAGATAATGTCCTTCATTGCCTCTTGTAATATTTTTGTCTTAAAATCTATTTTATCTGACAATACTATAGCCACTCCAGCAATCTTTGGTTACTATCTGCATGGAATATCTTCTTTGATTCTTTTTAGAAATTTTTATTTATTTGCATTGTATTTTTCCATTGCCATTTATCCCCCTTACATCCTCTTCCATGTCCCTTGCTCACCTTCCCTCTCCCATAATCAGTTCACTATTGTCCATGTCCATGAGTCTCTTTTCTTCTTTACTTGATTTCTCCATCCTTACAACTTCAAAATCTTTCTTGTCGAATGTAAAATCAGTCTGCTGTAGACAACATATGGTTGCAATATGTATTTTTTAATCTATTCTGCATGTCTTACCTTTTAATTAGACTTTCACCACTTTATGTTTTATTTATTTATTTATTTATTTATTTTAAATACTTTAATTTTTTTTTAAGATTTTATTTATTTATTTTTTAGAGAGGGGAAGAGAGAGAGAAAGAGAGGCAGACACATCAATGTGTGGTTGCCTCTTGCATGCCCCTTACTGGGGACCTGACCTAAAACCCAGGCATGTGCCCTGATTGGGAATTGAACTGGCAACCCTTTGATTCACAGGCCAGCATTCAACCACCGAGATATACCAGTCAGGGCCACCCCTTTATATTTGAAATAATTGTTGATAAAGAAGGGCTTCTGTAAAATTGTTATTTGTTTTTTATATGTCATAAATTTTATGCTTTTGCTACATCCATTATTGCTTTTATTTGTGATTGTTATTTTTCTCTAATGAGATTCCCTTCTCTCTCTTTCTGTATATTTATGCAGTGGTAAACTTAATAATTAAAATAATGGCTGAACTTTACAACACTCAAGTTAACTGAATACCAACTTATAGCCAATGGTGTACAAAACTCTGCTCTATTATAGCTGCATTCCTCCTCATTATGTTATTGTCACAATTTACATTTTAATACAGTATGTGGTAGTAACATGGATCCATACTTGTTTTTGCACACATTTAGGTTTGTTATATCTTTCTGCTGGATTGATTCTTTTATCATTACATAGTGTCTCTCTTTGTATTTACAAATTTTATTTGTTTTGATGTTCATTTATGTAATATTAATACAGTCACTCATGCTTGTTTAATATCTGCCTGTTATAATCTTTTCCTCTTTTACTTTCAGACTTCCCACACTTTTTATTTTGAAGTAATTTTTTCCTTTTTTTCTTTTTTTGTTGTTCTTAGTTTTTTTGTTCTTTACTTCTTTATGTTCTCATTTTTCTTGTTCTTCATTTTTGCCTTCCTGAGGATTATTTGAATATATTTTTAGAATTATATTCTTTCTAAAAAAGATTTTATTTATTTTTAGACAGTGGGAAGGGAGGGAGAATGAGAGAAGGAGAAAAACATAAATGTATGGTTGCCTCTTACATGCCCCCTACTGGGGACCGGACTCACAACTCAGGCATGTTTCTTTATCTGGGAATCAAACCAGTAACGCTTTGGTTCATAGGCTGGCAATCAGTCTACTGAGCTACACCAGCTAGAGCTAAAATTTTATCTTGATTGAATTTGGAGGTATCTGTTTGTATAGTTTTCCCTGTAGTTTCTATAGGTATTATGATACACTTAACTTACTCATCACAGTCTATTCATAATAATGTTTTAACACTTAGAATGAAATTTGGAAACCTTACTTCCATTAGGTATTCTTACCACCCTCACTTTTAAATATGGTATCATTGTCATGATTTTGAGTTTTATACTGTAATATGTTTCAATAATCAAGTATTATTTAGGAGGGACAAGATGGTGGCAGAGTGGGAGAATATATCATACAGTGCATCCCAGAACCAGATTGGATATAAAATTAAAGAGAAGAACAATTACCAGAGTTAAACTTGGACTACCTGAAAAAGATATTCTTAACCAAAGACTGCCAAAAAACCACCCCTAGACTGGTAGGAAGAGCGGAGGCATCTTAAAGGAGCAGGGGCAGCCACACACACATGGGTGATGGGCCAAGGTGACAGGGAGGCAGGTAGAAGCCACTGTGCAGCTGTTGAAACTTCCCCTTTAGAGGAGAAAAATCAGGACCACATACTGGGCTCCCAAGCACAGAGAGCCAGTGATGAGAATGGCCCACCGCACAGCATCCAGCAGTGAAAAGCCCAAGGGTCTCTTTTTGCTGGGGAGAGAGGAAAACCTCTGGAGACAAACCAAACTTTTGTTTTCCTTAAAGGGTCACAACACAGATTTGTGTTTGAAGATGCTCACCTTGATCCATAGTGATGGGAGGGCAACACAAACTGGAGTTGTATGAAGAGAGTCTGGAGTGAGAGGCACTAGGGAGAGATTTGGGGGAGTGTCTGTGGGATTTTAGAGGCCAGGATATACCTGGTCTGCATGGCAGCCATCTTTCTTGAGGAGATTTAGCTTATCCCAGGGGAAAACCAATGACCTTATCCTGTGGGATACCATTTTCCTCCACCTACTGGAATTCCCCACACCACACCCTATGAAAACCTATTTGCTCCACCCTGCAATTTTTTTGTTCTTTTTTTCAGTTTTGTTCTGCTTTGATATTTTGTTTTGTTTTGTTTTCTTTCTTTTTTTTCCATCCTCCATCTTTACCCTTGCTGAGGAGATAGCAACATAAACAGACTCAAGGGTTATCAGCGACAGGCTGTAGGACCACACCACACATTTTCTTGGGAAACAGATTAATGCTTCCCCCTCATGAGAGAGCCAGAGAAACATCCTCCTGGTATCCAGCAGACCCAAAATCTGGGCTCTAGGCCCTACTAGGGATCCTGCCCTACTGAGTACAGGTAAATAATACCAGATAGACTCAGACTAGTAACTCAGGGGAGGGGGGATACACCCACCATGTTCCCTGAAGTCTGAAAGGCATCTGCCATGAGACACCCAGGAATCACACCCCCCTGTTTCCATCAGAAGCCCTCTGAGAAATAATGGGGTCTATGACTAGTTTAAGATTGATAGCAAGCCAGCAGGCAGAGGTGGATCTTCTGGTGACTTTAGAGGTTTGTGGACACACCCCTCAAGCCACTATTGATAAAAGCCAACATTTCAGAGCACCTCAGCCCACCATGGGAGAAGCCAAGCCTGGAAGAATCAACCACAAACTGTGGATTACTTGTAGCTTCATAAAAGCTGCTAAAGGCCAGGCATGGACAACACCTGACATTGACTTACACCAGACTCAAACATCAGAACAGTATTCAAAGGAAGAAAACAACAGGCAAGATCTAAACACTGCTGAGAAGAATCTACTTGATTCTTTTTTCATTATTTTTCTTTTTTATAACCTTTTTATTATGTTTATCTGTCTTTTCTTTTTCTTTTATTTGTGATGCTTTAATTTTTCTTTCATATTTCCTATTTTATTCTTATCTTTGATTACTCTGTTGTTCTCTTCTTCTCCCCTTTTATTATTATTGTCACTATTTCTGCGTTCCCTTCCCCATTCTCTTCTTTCAATTCATTGCTAGTATTAGTTCTCTTCCTTTTTGTCCTTTCATAATCACTTTTCTTTCCTTTGGTATACTCAGATTCTTTTTCATTTTCTCCTAATTCTACTCTTCCATTTCCCTTTCCACGTTTATTTTTTTGTTCCCTTGTTATTAATATTTCTGCTGTGGTTGGGGGTTGCTTGTTATGTTTTTTGGGGGGGTTGTTGTTTTGCATTTTTCTGCAAGCACCTATGCAACAGCATACAACACATTGTGGGAGTTAAGCCTCTCAATCATCAAGCTGGAGGGGAGTTCCCACATAAGAACATGCAAAAACAACAACAACAACAACAACAACAACAACAACAGAAGAGTCCACCTAACCCATACAAAAGACATTCCTAGAGCATTCAGATCAGGAGATCAAGCAGTGTGCACCACTGGGTCCCACAGGACTCAGGACTCCTAACACATAAGGACACCCCAAAAGACAGGGAGTCAAAGCAAATCTATCTAACACATAGAAACAAATGCAAAAAGATAACTAAAGTAAGGAGACAAAGAAACAAGCCTTAATCTTTAAAAAGGAGGAATCTCCAGAAAAAGAGCTCAGTGAAATTGAGGTAAGCAATTTATCAGACATAGAGTTCAAAGAAATGGTTATAAGAATGCTCAAGGAACCTAGTGAGAACTGCAAGGAACTTAGTGGGAACTACATCAGCATGAAAAAGGACACAGAAACATTGAATAAGAACCAGTTGGAAGTGAAAAATGCAATATCTAACATGAAGAGCACACTAGAAGAAATTAAAAGCAGGCTAGATGAATCAGAGGACCCAATCAGTGAGTTAGAAGACAAGGTAGAAAAAAACACAGAGCAACAAAATGAAAAAAAAAAGACTCAAGAAGAACAAAGATAGTGTAAGGGAGTTTTGGGACAACACACAACATAACAGTATTCATATCATAAAGATACCAGAAGAACAAGAAAAGGAGCAAGGGATTGAAAACTCATTTGAAAAAGATAATGACAGAAAATTTCCCTAACTTGGTAAGATAAAAATTCACACAAGTTCAGGAAGTACAGAGTCCCAAACAAGATAAATCCAAAAAGCTATACTCCAAGACACCTTACAATCAAAATGGTAAAATTTGAAGACAAAGAGAGAATAAAGGCAGAAATGGTGAAACAGCTAGTAACATATAAGGGAGCTCCAATAAGGCTATCAGCTCATTTCTCAACAGAATCACTACACACCAGAAGGAATGGCATGAAATATTCCTAGGAATGAAAAGAAAGGACCTCCAACCAAGAGTATTCTATCCAGCAAGGCTCTCATTTAAAGTAGAAGGCAAAATAAAGAGCTTCTGAGACAAAAGAAAGCTAAAAGTGTATATCTACACCAAGCCAGCATTGCAAGAGATGCCAAAGGGACTGCTTTAAGAAGAAGATATGAGAGAAAGGTAGGAGCAACACAGATGCAAAGGAAAAAATGGCAATGAATTAGTACCTATCAATAATAACCTTAATGTAAATTGATTAAATACTCCAAAGGACATAAGGTAGCTAAATGGATAATAAAATATGACCTACATATATGCTCTCTAAAAGAGACCCAACTCAGGAGAAAAGATATACACAAGCTGAAAGTGAAAGGATAGAAAATATTCTATGCCAATGTACATGAAAAAAAAAGAAGGTAGCAATACTTAGACAAAATAGACTTCAAAACAAAGGCCATAACAAGAGACAAAGAAGGTCACTACATAATACTTAAGAGAGTAGTTCAAGAAGAGGATATTACTGTTGTAAATATATATACACTCAGCAAGGGATCACTTAAATGTATAAAGAGAATATTGGAGAACTTTTGGAAAGAGATTGGCAGCAATACAGTCATTGTAGGTGATTTTAACACTCCGCTGTCAACAATGGATAGACTGTCCAAACAAAAGTCAACAAGGATATTGCAGCATTGAAGAATACTCTAGATTAAATGGATTTAATTGATATATACAGAACTGTTCACCCCAAAAAAGAAAAATATACATTCTTCTCAAATGCACATAGATCATTTTTAAAGACAGACCACATGGTAGGACACAAAACAAGCTAACACAAATTTAAGAAAATTGAAATCATATCAACCATCTTCTTGGATCATAATGGCTTGAAACCAGAATCCAACCATCAGGAAAACAATAAAAAACATTCAAATTCATGGAGACTGAATGACATCTTATTAAACAATGAATAACTAAACAAGGAGATGAATGAAGAAATAAAAACGTTTCTAGAAACAAATGAAAATGAACACACAACAGCCCAAAACCTATGGGACACAGTGAAGGAAGTTCAAAGGAAACTCATAGCAATACAGACCTACCTAAAGAAGATGGAAAAATCTGAAATAAAAAACTTAAACCTACATCTAAAAGAACTACAGGAAGAACAACAAACAAACCCCAGAGTGAGAAGAAGGAAGGACATAATCAAAATCAAAGAATCAATGAATCTAGGAGCTGGTTCTTTGAAAAGATAAATGACATTGACAAACCTTTAATCAGACTTATCAATAAAATAAGAGTCAGGACCAAAATAAATAAAATCATAAATAATAGAGGAGAAGTAAACAACTGATATTACAGAAATATAAAAGTTTGTAAGAAATTAACTATGAACAACTATATGCCCATAAATTGGACAACCCCAGTGAAATGCATACATTTCTAGAAACATACAATCTTCCAAAATTCAGCCAGGAAGAAGCAGAAAACCTGAACAGACCAATAAAAATTATCAGAATTGAAGCAGTAATAAAAAAAAAACACCCATCACACAAACCCTGGACCATATGGATTTATAGACAAACTTCACCAAACATTCAAAGGAGAAATAACACCTAAACTTCTCAAACTATTACAGAAAATTCAAGAATAGGGAAGACTTCCAAACTCTTTTTATGAGGCCAGTGGTTATCTTAATCCCAAAATCAGTTATAGACACAATAACAAAAGAATATTACAGGCCAATATCTCTGATGAACATAGGTGCTAAAAACCTCAACAAAACACTAGCAAACTGGGTTCGGCAGTATATAAAAAGATAAGACAGCATGATCAAGTGGGATTTATTCTAGGGATGCAATGATGGCACAATATTCTCAAGTCAATGAATATGATACATCACATAAACAAAATGAAACACAAAATCACATAATAATATAAATTGATACATAAAATATGTTTGATAATATTCATCACCCATTTATGATAAAAATACATAGCAAAGTGGGAATAGGAGAGCATACCACAACATATTAAAGGCCATATAAGAAAAACCTAAAACTAACATCATACTCAATGGGCAAAAACTAAAAGCGTTTCCCTTTAGATCAGGAACAACACAAGTATGTCTGTTTTCATGACTTTATTTCCTCATAGTACTGGGAGTCCTATCTGTGTCAATCAGACAAGTAGAAGAAATAAAATGCATCAAAATTTGGAAGGAGTAAATAAAACTGTCATTTGCAGACAACCTTATAGTGTAATAGAAGCCCTATAATCTTCACTAAAAAATACTCAACCTAATAAGTGAATTAAGGAAATTAGTGGAATAAAAAATCAATATTCAAAAATTGATTACATTTTTGTACACTAACAATGAGCAATCACAAAGAGAAACTAAGAAAAAAATCCAAATTACCATAGCAACAGCAACAAAAAAACATAAAGTACTTAGGAATAAATTTAATCAAAGAGGTAAAACACCTGTGGTTGGAAAACTATATGGCACTGAAGAAAGAAATTCAGGAAGAAACACATAAATGGAAGCATATACCATGTACGTGAGTTGGAAGAATTAACATCATTAAAATGTCTATACTACCCAAAGCAATCTATAGATTCAACACAATTTCTATTCAAATATTCAAATACCAATGGCATATTTCACAAATCTAGAACAAATATTCCAAAAATTTATATGGATCAAAAAATGACCCCAAAGAGCCTTACCAATCTTCAAAAAGAATAAATTAGGAGAGATCACTATACCTGACATCAAAGTATATTACAAGGCCACTGTAATCAATATAGCCTGATACTGGCATAAGAATAGACACAGATCAATGGAACAGAATACAGAGCCCCAATATAAATCCTTCATGGTCAATTAATATTTGACAAAGGGGGCATGAGCATACAATGGAGTAAGAATAGTTTTTTCAGTAAATGGTGCTGGAAGAAATGGACTAGTAGATGAGAAAAAAATAAAACTACACCAGAATAAATGTAGAATGGATAAAAGACAAACATAAGTTCTGATACTATGAAAATCCTTGTGGAAAACATGGGCACTAAAATTTCACATGTATCATGTAGCAATATTTTAGTGATATATCTCCTAGGGCAAGAGAAATAAAGGAAAAAAAGAGACATTAAAAAGCTTCTGCATGGTTGAAAAAATCACCATCAAAATGAAAAGGGAACTGACTGTATGTGAGAACATATTTGCCAATGAAACATCAGGCAAATGTTTAATTTCCAAAATATATAAAGAACTCATACAACTCAACACCAGAAAAACAAACAATCCAATTAAAAAATGGGGAAAGGACCTGAATAGATACTTATCCAAGGAGGATATACAGATGGCCCATAGACATATGAAAAGTTACTCAACATCAGTAATCACCAGAGAGATGCAAATTAAAACCACAATGAAATATCACTTCACACCTGTCAGAATGACCATCATTAATAAATCAACAAAACAAGTGCTGGTGACATTGTGGAGAAAAGGGAATCCTAGTACACTGTTAGTTGGAATGCAGATCGGTGCAACCAGGGTGACAAACGGTATGGAATTTCACCAGAAAATTAAAAATGGAACTACCTTTAGACCCAGTGATTCTAATGCTGAAATATACCCAAAATATTCCAAAACACCCATTCAAGAGAATTTATGTACTCCAATGTTCATAGCAGCATCATCTGCAATAGCCAAGTGCTAGAAACAGCCTAAGTGCCCATCAGTGAATAAGTGTATTAAAAACAGTATTACATTTACACAATGGGATACTATGCAGCAGAATAAAAGAAGGAATTCCTGCCTTTTGAGAAAATATGGACGTAACTGGAAATCATTATGCTAATTGAAGTAAGTCAATCAGTGAAAGAAAGATGTCATGTGATCTCACTTATAAGAGGAAACTAATGAACAAAATAAAGTAATGTGCAAATCAGAACTGGAGGCATGGAGTCATGGAAAAGACTGACAGCTGTAAAAGGGAAGGAGGAGCTAGGGACTGATTGAAATAAGGTGAAGGGATTAGCTAAATAAATGCATGAAGGACTCATGGACAATGGTGTGGGGATTGACTTTGGAAGTGGGAGTCAGGCTAGGTGGAGGGGCAAAGGAGAAAAATGGGGCAATTTTAATAGCATAAGTGATAAAACATAAAAATGAAAAATTAGTTACAGCAAGAACTAATAAAATATTATTTAAAATTTTTTAATGAAATGGAAGGTCTATATTTTATGAACTCATATTTTAGCTACTATTATTTATTTTTTCTGATCCTTTCTTTTATCATATTCTTTAGTTTCAAAAAACCTTTTTTAGCTAATATTTAAGAGTAGGCATGGTAGCTATAAATATTTACTTTTTATAAGTCTGAGAATATTTTTATTTCCTTATTACTAAAATATATGTGAATTAGCCACATTTCAAATTTGTAGTTCTTAATTCTTTCCTTTCAGTGGTTGTAATCATTTTGCCACTCCCTCTGGCCTCCATGGTTACAGAGGAGAAATGTACTGTCATTCAAATTGATGTCCTCATACTAGTAATATCCCATTTCTCTCTGGATGCTTTCAAATTTTTTCTTTGTTTTTACTTTCTCACAAGTTGAATTAATGCTGTTCGTGTGTGTGTAGATCTGTGTGGACTAATCCTATTTAGGATTTGCTCTTCTTTGGGATCAATAGGTTAGTGTTATTCTCCATACTTGGGACATTTTCATTTATTATAAATTCATAGGATCTTTAAGTTTCATTCTCTTCCCCTCTCCATCTGGGACTATGATGGCTTCAATATTGAATCTAGTGTTATAGTCTCACACATCTAAGACTCTGCTTATTATTTTCTAGTCAATACTTTCTTGATTTTTCAGATACTGTAATTTTTATTTTTCTGTCTTCAAATTCAGTGATTCTATCATATTTTATCTCCACTCTACTATTGACCCCATCTAGCACATTTTTATTTCAGTTATTTCATTTTCAGCTTTTTTATTTCCTTTAATATTTTATGAAATTTTATATTTCATTTGTTGTAAGAAAATTTATAATTTTTGAAAAGCTTTATGTTGACTGCTTTAACAATCGATTTAATTTTATTTATTTTTATTTATTTTTTAATATATTTTATTGATTATGCTATTACAGTTGTCCCATTCCCCCCTTCTCTCCCCTCCACCCTGTACCCCCTCTCTCATCCACGTTCCCCCCCTTTAGTTCATGTCCATGTGTCATAATTATGAGTACTTTAGCTTCTACATTTCCCATACTATTCTTGCCCTCCCCCTATCTATTTTCAACCTACAGTCTATGCTACTTATTCTCTATACCTTTTCCCCCTCTCTCCTCCTCCCACCCCCCTGCTGCTAACCCTCCACGTGCCCTCCATTTCTGTGGTTCTGTTCCTGTTCTAGTCGTTTACTTAGTTTCTTTTGGTTTTGCTTTAGGTGTGGTTGTTAATAATTGTGAGTTTGCTGTCCTTTTACTACACATGTCTTTTCTTTATCTTCTTTTCTTAGATTAGTCCCTTTAGCATTTCATAAAATAAGGGCTTGCTGATGATGAACTCCTTTAACTTGACCTTATCTGAGAAGCACTTTATCTGCCCTTCCATTCTAAATGAGACCTTTGCTGGATAGAGCAATCTGGGATGTAGGTCCTTGTCTTTCATGACTTGGAATATTTCTTTCCAGCCCCTTCTTGCCTGTAAGGTCTCTTTGGAGAAATCAGCTGACAGTCTGATGAGAACTCCTTTGTAAGTTACTGTCCCCTTATCTCTTGCTGCTTCTAGGATTCTCTCCTTCGTTTTTACCTTAGCTAATGTAATTATGATGTGCCTTGGTGTGTTTCTTCTTGGGTCCAACTTCTTTGGGGCTCTCTGAGCTTCTTGGATTTCTTGGAAGACTGTTCCCTTTGCCAGATTGGGGAAGTTCTCCTTTATTATTTGTTCAAATACGTGCTCAATTTGTTGTTTTTCCCCTTCCCATTCTGGTACCCCTATAATTCGGATGTTGGAATGTTTAAGGGTGTCCTGGATGCTCTTAAGCTTTTCCTCGATTTTTTGAATTCTTATTTCATCATGCTTTTCTACTTGGTTGATTCTATCTTCCTTCTGGTCCACTGTATTGTTTTGAGGCTTAGATTCCTTCCTTTCACTATTGCCTCTCCTCTGTGTATCTTCCTGCATCTCTTTTATGGTAACCTGCATCCTTTCATCTAATTTGCACCCAAAATCAATCAATTCTGTGAGCTTTCTGATCACCAGTGTTTTGAACTGTGCATCTGATAGATTGGCTATTTCTTGGTCGCTCAAAAGGATGAGTCCTGGGGACTGATCTGTTCTGTTGGAAACATATCTTTCCCTGTCTCTCCTTTTTTTTTTTCCCCGGTCTGGTAGCTCTTGTTACGGTGGGGGTGGAGACTTAGGTGTTCACCAGGGCTGGGCCCCCCAGTTGCTAGATTGTGACGTTATATGTGGGGGCGGGGGCGGGGGTGGGAGCGGGGATGAGAGGGAACAATGGCGGTAGTTCCGTTCTCCTGGGCTCAGACTCTTCTCTGGGATCCTGGGCTGTGAGCTCTGCCCTGGCCCACAATCGCTGCCTCACTGGGTCCGCCAGCTGCAGCTTGAGTACTCAGGGATCACCGCTGCATTCTTGCGCCCCGGATGGCTGTCCAGCTGATTTCGCACCAAATTTTCCCCGACCTCCGCGCGCTGCCGCCCCGCGCCCGCCCCGCGCCCACCCGGCTCGTCTTCTCCTACCAGTCTGGATGTATGGGTCTACTTCAACTTCTTGGCTGTCTGACTTCCATTCAGATAAATCCTCTGTCAGTTCTGGGTGTTATTCTGTCTGTAAATTATTGTTGTTCTAACCTTGGCTGTGCGAGGAGGTACAGTGCGTCCACCTATTCCTCCATCTTGCCAGAAGTCTTTGTTTTAATTTTATTTTTCAACTACATTTTACAACATGTATAAAAGACCCATGAACAAAGACAATGGTGGGGGAGGAATGAAGGTGGGAGGTAGGGGTAGGTAGGGCAGGGGAGAGTAATGGGCAGAGGAAGTTGGGACAGCTGTAATTAAATAACAATGAAAATATTTTGTATTAATTTCAGATGTGTAACACAGGTGTTAGACAATCATATAATTTACAGTGTTACCCCCGATATTTCCAGTACTCACCTGGCACCATACATAGTTTTTACAATGTTTTTAACTAAGATTACTGAGGTGACATTGGTTAATAAGATTTTATAGGTTTCTACTGTACAATCCTAAGACATATCATCTGAATATTGCATTGTGTGCCCACCAACCAAAGTCAAGTCTTCTTCTGTCACCATACATTTGATCCTGTTTACCCTCTTTATTGTCTATATCCCCTATGCTGTACTTTATATCCTTATGAATATTTTGTAATTACCAATTTGTACTTCTTAATCTCTTCACCTTTTCACCCATCTCCAAACCTCCAGCAGACAACAGTCCATTCTCTGTATCTATGAGTTTGTTTCTATTTTGTTTGTTCTTTTATTTTGCTCTTTAAACTTCACATATAAGTGAAATCATGTGGCATTTGTCTTTCTAAGACAGACTTATTTCACTGAACATAATACCCTCTCAGTCCCTTCATGCTGCCATAAAGTTTAAGATTTCATTTTTTATGGACAATTAATACAGTATTTTATTTAAGTGTAATTACCACAACTTTTTAAATCAATTTGTCCAAGGATGGGCACTTGTGTTACTTCCATATCTTGGCTATTGTAAATACTGCTGCAGTGAACATGGGGAGGGGTACATATATATTTTCAAATTATAGTTTTGGGTTTTTAAAGATATATACCCAGAAGTGGAATCACTAGGTCATAAGGCAGTTCCATTTTTAAGTTTTTTGAGGAACCTCCATACTGTTCTTCATAGTTACAGATATAGAACCAAAGTTAACATTATAATGTCATAGCTATGCTTTATAGGTCATACTTCTAGTTATAGTGATAAAGTTTTGTTATAGAGTTATTCTTATTGAGTTATAGTTTTAGAACTCTAATGATTTTATTATTATAGCATTATAGCAATGGTGTAGTGCTGTAACTATAGTGAAATAATTATACTTATAGTGTTTAATTATATTTATGCTTCTGAAGTAATAATTGTAGTCATATAGTTACAGTTGTTACTATCATTATAGTTTAGTATTATAATATTTGTGTTGTACCTATGTTTATATTGTTATAATGTCATTTTTAGTTAGAATTTTACATTTCAGATAAAGTTATAGTAATGGAATGATATTTATAATTATTTTTATTGTTGCATGATTAATGGTATAGTGTTATAAAGTTTTAGATATATTTACAAAGTCATGGTTAGAGTTAAGGTTTCATAAATCAGAGTTATAGTTATACAACAGTCATCACAATTATAGTACTATCACTATATTTGTAGTGATGTAGTTAGTGTTAGTATTATCATTCTAGTGCTATAGCTATAGTTAGAGTGTTAGTGTAGTGTTAGGGATATAGTTATAGTGTTAGTGTTATAGTTCAGTATTATATTGTGATAGTAATGCATATAAGTATAGTGTTATGGTACCATTGATATAATTCTAGTGTTATTGTTATAGTTATAATGATAGTTCTGGTAGTTACAGTGCTATAGTTGTAGTGTTACAGTTATAAGGAATATGTTATAATTGTAATATTATAGTTATAAGGTTATTTTAATTTTTTATTTTCTTAGTTTATTTTTTTAATTTTAATTGTTGTTCAAGTACAGTTTTCTGCCTTTTACTCCTATCGTAGCCCACCCCCCTAGGCCTCCCCACCTTCCTCCCATTTCCACCCCCCCCCTGTTTTTGTCCATGTGTCCTTTATACTTGTTCCTGCAAACCTTTCCCCTTTTCCCCTGAAATTTTCTCTTCCCTTCACTCCGGTCACTGTCAGCCTGTTTTCAATTTCAGTGTCTTTGGTTATATTTCATTTGTTTGCTTTGTTGATTAGGTTCTTGGTAAAGGTGAGATCACATGGTATTTGTCTTTCACCGCCTGGCTTATTTCATTTAGCATAATCCTTTCCAGTTGCATCCATACTGTTGCAAAGGGTAGGGGCTCCTTCTTTCTTTCTGCTGCATAGAATTCCATTGTGTAAATGTGCCATAGTTTTTTGATCCATTTATTTGCTGATGGGCGCCTAGGTTGTTTCCAGCACCTAGCTATTGTAAATTGTGCTGCTATGAACATTGGGGTGGATAGGTTCTTTTGGATTGGTGTTTCAGGGTTCTTAGGGTATAATCCTAGCAGTAGAATTGCTGAGTCAAAAGGCAGATCCATTTTTAGTTTTCTGAGAAAATTCCATACTGTTTTCCTTAGTGGTTGTACCAGTCTGCAATCCCACCAACAGTGCACTAAGGTCCCCTTTTCTCCACAGCCTCTCCAACACTTATTGTTTGTTGTTTTGTTTATCATGGCCATTCTGACTGGTATGAAGTGATATCTCATTGTGATTTTAATTTGCATCTCTCTGATAGCTACTGACACCATTAAAGTCCTAGAGGAGAACATAGGTAGGAAAATCTCAGATATTTCACGCAGCAATATTTTCACTGATATGTCCCCTAAAGCAAGGGAAATAAAGGAAAGAATAAACAAATGGGATCTCATCAAAATAGAAAGCTTCTGCACAGCTGAAAGAAAACATAAAAGAAAAAGTATTAAAATAAAAAGAGAACCAACTTTATGGGAAAACATATTTGCCAATGATAACTCAGACAAGGGTTTAATCTCCAAAATATATAAAGAATTCACATGACTCCACTCTAAGAAGACAAGCAAGCCAATTTAAAAATGGGCAAAGGACTTGAACAGGCACTACTCCAAAGAGGACATACAGAGTTATAAGGTTATTTTTAGTTTAAATTATGCTTTATGTTATAGAATCATAGGTCTAATTATAGTATACTTGTGCTACATATTTACTCTCCATTCTAATTATGGAGTCATTGGTATAGTTATAGATTTATAGTTATTATTAAGTTATAATTATTTAATAGTGTTCTAATACTATATATTCAATTATAGAGATTTATAGTTATGATAATGTAGTTATCATAATAATGATGCAGTTATAGTTCTAGTGTTATATTCATGTTATGTTTATGGTATTTGTGATATAATTTGTGTTATATAGTATTGTGGTTACATTGACAGTGTTTTGATATTTTGTATTATGGTTACAGATTTGTGTTTACAGTTACAAAGTCAGAGTTTTAGATGCATAGTTTGAGTTATATATTCTTATTATAATATAGGTTTATTGTAACTATAAAATTTATTTTCTATTATAGTTGTATAGTTACAGTTTTTTCTACAATTTTTATAATTCTACCAGTTATAATTATAGTATTATAGTTATAGTTTTATTGTTATAATCTTATAGAGTATTTTATAATTTTATGGTTTCTTAATTTCACACATACATATAAGTATTTGAAAATGGCAAAAATCAAGATAAGAATTTATTTTTTTCTCTGTTTAACAACTTTCCATGCAATATAGTTTTATCTCCTCTCTCCCACACCTCACCTCTCCCATACCTGTCCCAATCCTCATTATCAAATATTAAGTTATGGTCTCAGGGGATAATAGAAAGAGGTATACCAAATCATTATCATATAGTTATCCCACATTACATACACAACAGCATTTTAAAAACTTATTTTACAACCATCAATACAATTATTAAAAATAGTTTAGAATTTTCTTGTATATACATTCTGCTTATTTATCATATTTTGTAGTTATACCTACACCTTCTGCACATATATCCATTCATTACATAACATATTCTCCTTTTCTTTTAAACCTCATTTAGCTTAATTTCAATAAATAATGTAGATGTTTAAATGTTTCATGTTCACCACTATATCTTATTTCACTGCTTCTAGATATTTTGATTAGCTAAAACTTATTCTTACTCTTTATTTAATGGACTAATATTGTCTGAGTTCTCATATGTTGAATGTTATTTTTCCCTTTTTATTTGAAATGTAATTTTGCTGGATATCAAATTCTAGGCTAGGATTTTCTTTCCATGATAATCTCAAATACATTAAATGCACAATAGGCATAAAAACTGCTTTTGAAAATTCTGAAGATAATCTCATTTTCTTTCATTATCAGTTACTTGATATTTTAATCAAGGAACCCAATTATTTTTCCCTTTTCATAGAGTTCAGTAATTTCAATCTCTTACTACAAGTGTGTTGGTCATTAAGTACTTGAATTTTCTCAAGTGCTTGTTTCTCAGATTTTCTCTTTCAATATCTAATTCTAAATCCAATTCTTTAAATTAGAATTTTAGAATCTGTTCTGCCTCTTGTTTCGTTTTCTTCTTCAAAAAATTTAATTATACATGTTGGGTCTTCTATACCAATATTCACTATTTGTCACCTTCTCTTGAATCATTTTTATCTTTTGCTATTACATTTTGTAAAATTTGTAAGAATTCCTCTTTTGCCTTTTCCTTTCTTTAAAGCATTTAAAATATTTTTCATGCTTATAATCCTTTTATATCGATTTTATTTTTAAAATAGATTTTTTACTTTATTTATAATTGGATTGTTATATTTTGTTACCTCATAAACCAAGCTTAACTAATTATGTTATATATATTTTTTCATGTCTTGAAGCATCGCCTTAATGATATTTTCCTTTTTTATTGAATTTATCAGAGTGACGCTGGTTAACAAAATTATACAGGTTTCAGGTGTACAGTTCCACCACACATTATATCTACACTGTATTATGTATTCAACACCCCAAGTCAAGTCTCTAACAATCACCTTTATGCACCTTATACCCACCTCCACCTCCCCACACTTATCTCCCCCTGGCAGTCACCACACTGTTGTCCATGTCCTTGAGTTCTTTCTTTTTGTCTTTTTTGCTCAATCCGTCCACCACCAACTGAGCTCCTCTACTCCTGAGCAGCTGTCAGGCTTCACTTTATCTATGAGTCTGTCTCTACTTTGCCTGTTATTAGTTCATTTTGTTCATTAGATTACTTTTTTTAATTGTTCAAGTACAGTTGTCTCCATTTTCCTGCCACTACTTTCCCCTGCCGCACTCACCCCTGCCTCCCACTCTCAATCCTATACCCATTTGGCTTTGTCCATGGGTCCTTTACACATGTTCCTTGACAACCCTTCCCTTATTTTCCCCTATTATCCCTCTCCCTCCTCCCCTCTGGTTACTGTCAGGTTGTTCTTTATCTCAATGTCTCTGATGATATTTTGCTTGCTTGTTTGTCCTGTTGATCAGGTTCCGCTTACAGGTAAGATCATATGATATTTGTCTTTCACTGCTTGGTTTATTTCACTTAGTATGATGCTCTCCACATATGATTAAAATCATATTGTTCTTGTTTGTCCTTTTCTGAGTGGCTTATTTCACTGAACATAGTGATCTACAGGTCTATCCATGATGTCACAAATGGTAAGATTTTCTTCTTTTTATGATTGAGTATTATTCCATCATGTAAATGCACCACAGCTTTTTTTATCCAACCATCTATTGATGGACATGTGGGAGGCTTCCAAATATTAAGTATGGTAAATAATGCTGCAGTTAGCATAGTGGTGCATATATTTTCTTCAGATTAGTGTTTCAAGTTTCTTCACATGAATTCCCAGAAGTGGAATCTTTTGAGGTGACTCCATTCTGTTTTTTACAGTAGTTGCAAGAATCTACATTTCCATAAACATTGCACTAGGGTCCCCTTTTCTCTGTATCCTCACCAACATTTGTGGGGTTTTTTGTGAGGGTTTGTTTTTATTTTTTTAATTTGCCATTGTTCAGTTACAGCTGTCTTGCCTTTTTAGCCTTTTCTAACTCCAACTCCATCCCCACACTGCTACAGTCAATTTCCCCTTGTCCATACCCTTGAGACCTCTATCTGTGTTCCTTTACTGGCCCCTTCCTCTTCTTTTCTGTTATCCCCCTCCCACCTCCCCTCTGGTCACTGTCAGTTTGTTCTTTATTTACATGTCTCTGGTTCTATTTCACTGGCTTGTTTGTTTTGTTGATTAGGTTCCACATATAGGTGAGATCACATGGTATTTGTCTTTCACCAAGAGGCTTATTTCACTTAGTATAATGCTCTCCAGTTCCATCCATGCTGTCACAAAGGGCAGGAGTTCCTTATTATTTCTTCTGTGTAGTATTCTACTGTGAAAATGTATCACAGTGTTTTGATCCACTCATTTACTGATGGACACTTAGGCTGTTTCTAACACTTGGCTATTGTAAGTTGTGCTGTTATGAACACTGAGGTGTATAGGTTATTTTGAATTGGAGTTTCAGGATTCTTGAGTACAGTCCCAGTAGTGTTATCATTGGGTTAAAAGGCAGTTCCACTTTTAGTTTTCTGAGGAAATTCTATACAATTTTTCGCAGTAGTTGCACCAGTCCACATTCCTTTCTAAGGAAGGAATTTAAGAAACCTTTTTCTTAATGTTTATACTCCTATTTAGTAAATATCGATTATTCATTTAATAATGTTATAATAACTGCCTTTTGTCATTGGAAACATTTTGAAACAGTTCCCAAACCTTTGTAGACAAAAATGCATTCCCAATAGACATTCTTATTGGCAAAAGCTGTATGTTTATATGAGCATATTATTTATTCCATTTGCCTCTTTAGCCACAGCCTTAACAGATGTGCTTTTTTAATCACACACACACACACACACACACACACACACACCCCTGCTTTGCCACTTAGAAATCATATCACTGGTGACCCAGTTTAATTTTATTCACATAAAAAACAATAAGAAATAAAACAATTCAGAAGTGCAAACATTACAATTGTCAATTGGTGCTGGAAGGAGGGCCCAGGTATTTTTCACATTGGAAATGACTGACTCTTTTTCTCAATTTCCACTTTTAGTTTTTGACTTATGGTCTGCAGGGCTAATTTATGTGAGTTCTCAAAAATCCATTTATGGAAAACTTTGTTTGCTTATTGGTTTTGCACTAAAAAGTAAACAACCCATCTGCATTTTAATTTCATTCTCTTATACAATGTAGCGTACTAAATGGCAAAATTATGAAGCAGGCTTTGTATGTCATTCCATAAACAATAAATGAAACCACAATTGACTGTATATATAGTTATTTGCTATATGGCATTTGTTTTTTCACAAAATATTACTGACATAAAAATTAATTTCAAGCAAATATCTCCCTATCTGGTTGTGAGATTTTGCTCAAATACCATGCCTAAAGCAAGTCCAGGAGCATAAATAACAGACTTTAATTGCACAAGTTAGTTTATGTGTAAGTTCATGGTGGGGGAAAAGATAATAAAGTTTAGGAGAGAATGAGAAAAGAACTTATATATGCACTTATGGTTTTGTGATCATAAATTTATATAGCTGAAAAT
The DNA here is from genome assembly GCF_004126475.2 of Phyllostomus discolor. NCBI lineage: Eukaryota > Metazoa > Chordata > Mammalia > Chiroptera > Phyllostomidae > Phyllostomus > Phyllostomus discolor. The sequence goes on along the minus strand of NC_050198.1, from coordinate 78,228,440 downwards.
TTATGAAAAGTAAGCACACTTTACACAGTGCATCAGCTAGACAAATTTGAACTACAATTGTTCTCATTTTTTTGTGAAATAATGTCACTTCTACGTTGTTTCCATACCTGTTTTAATTTCCCAGTATTTGATTTCTGAGGAAATATATCAGCCTGTCCACTGTTTGTCAGTGAGAGTTAGACAATCTGATAACTAATTTTCATAATAATAAAGTATTTATCTGATAGCTCTGTGCATTGAAGGTACTTTCTAGAGGTTGTAGTTGAATTTCAAAATGCAATTCTAATGCTGACAATTTTAGTTAGCAAAATAAACCTGAGAGTATCATTTGCAGATTTTTAGTTATATGAGTGCCTCTCTGTTTAAGTAATGACCAACCTTGTCATGTTTGCAAATCCTATTAAAGACATTTATCATCTTCAATTATCCTTTAAAATTCTAAAAAATGTTGTTGGCATACAATTTCCTTGGTATACAATGGGATGGTTATCCTATAAGGGTACAAGGACTTATTGCTTAAAAACACTTAAGCAACTAATTATTTGTGGAGTTATAAGAAAGTAGTATTATACTCATAGTTTCTCTTTGTATGGCAGCTATCTTCAGATTAACCCTTGGCCTAAACAACCAGTTTCATAAAAAATCTGTCAGGTTAGAAAGCCCATTGAAGTAATGTTCTTACTTTCCAGAGAATATTTCTGGCTAAATTTCAAACTCACTCAATTTCAAAAAAAGTTAATAACCTAGTTGTGTTAATATGCATCAAGATACATTAACTTTTTAAAGAAAACTATTATTCATTTATGCTAATAAAACCTGTTTATCAGGCAAACTTTTTGGAGTGGGTTCAATAGAAGATGAGAGGAGTTGATAGTGATCACAAATGTATCTTTTGAGAGTTTTGCTGAAAAAAAGAAGAGTAGAGAAATAGAGGAATGGCCAGAGGGGCAAGAGTCAATTTATTTTTTTTCAAAGATAGAATATATTCAGCAAGATATATTAATGTTAAGGCACTTTGATACACACACACACACACACACACACACACATCTTATCACATATGGTGATAATGCTTTCATCATTTACCTAATCTGCCATTTCTAGGTTTTGCAAATAACTCACTTTCACAAACTGATTATATTACTGAATAGACTAACTGATTCTTCTAAACCAGCTCTTCCAATTATATTATTTGCATAAAAATTGCTGATCAAAGGCAATAGTCATTGAATCAATATATCCATAATTAAAAATTGACATAAATATTTTAAAAAGTTGATTTTTCCTTCTATCTTCATTGTCTATGTTCCAGCCATATAGAAATTATTTCAGTTACTTAAAATTTTCCATATGTTCTCCTCTCTCTGGTCTTTTATATGTGTTTTTTTTCTGTTTTTCCTCATTTATTCTATTCAGAATTTAATGAAGAGAATCCTCCCTTCAGGAAGCTAAAAAAACAGCTACTTTGACTCAATTTTATATTTCCAATTCACATTGTACTTCATTCACCACAGCAGTTAATACTCTTTTATGAATGTTTATATAGTTATGCATATGCCCTACTAAATTATAAGTTCCCTGAAATTCAAGACATTTTTATTCATTATCTTTACCTTTGCATCATTAGTACATGATATAACACCTGGTACAACATAAACAATCAATAAATACTTATAACTGACTATCTAAATGTCAACAAATAAATTATTATGTTACTAATTGGCATAATATTTTTAGATGATGAAGAAATACCTTAATAAAATGTTCAGTTAATATTTTCTATCATATTGTGATGGTGTATAAGCAATGTAGCATTATTAATTACACTTCATAGACTACAAAGGAAGACAAAAATTAAGTCACTTTGTAAGGATCCTGGCATGGGTAGGTGGAGAGTTAAATCCAAACTAAGGTCTTCACATAAGTCGTATCCAGTTTCAATCTAACTTATACCTTATTTTCATTCTTTGATACTGCCTTCTATTATCATCCCATCTCTGGATTCAGTAGTAAAGTCTAACCTTTTTCTGCTTGCCAAATATTCATCTTCTTTAATGGTAATGCAATGATTTATAACCTACAAATCCTAGAATTATTTTCCTGTAGAATTCTGGAGATAAATCTTTCTTTCTTTAAATGCCAGTACCTAAAGGTACTACACACCTAAATGAATATTCTTTCTATGTGTGGACATTGAGAGTTCCATAATAAGTCACCAGGAGTCTTGTTTGATGCTAATACTTGCCAATTGTATCATGAATGCTCATGCATTATGACAGTGCCATGCTAGTTTTTTTTATGTAATTGGTTTTCAGCTTACAAGTCAGCTATTTCAAAAGCTTTGAAATAAGGAGGAAACTCATTTAGTATTTCCCTTCACAGAAAACAGAAAGTACAGTGTTTCTATGAGGGACAAAAATGGAAAAAGGTATGTTATTCTATTTGCAATATTTTCATTGCTATTATGGTAAAGACTTGCACACTTCATTTACATTTATCACATAGATCTATAATTTTGTCCATATATAAAATTTCATTAAAAGATGCTTTTAAAATAAATATTAACATTTAAAAATATACTGAATATCAATATCTTTCAAAAGAATAAAACAAATTACAAATGTATTTTAATATCATTTATTATTTTGTTTTATCATTTTGTTCATCAACCATTTCAAGGGCCTCTGTTGATCAAAGAAATAAAGAAAAGTATAAGTTGCAATAAAATTCAGTTGAAGTAAATATTTTACTAAATTGAAAATAAATACTTATGAGTAGCACATGTGAAATTCATTAGGTACTAGAACTATACAGGTAGATGGAAATAAAATTTTAAAGGAGATTTGTTCATTTATAGGTTTAGATAGCTCCCCATATACTGGTTGAACATATGTATAACTGAATACCCTTTCTTTATTCAAAGATCTCAACATTACCTCATCAACTATTATGGTGGGGTTACTAGCTAATTAGCATCATGTAACTCCATGATTACAAACCTTTTATATCATTGTAATTAATGACCATATGCACTAAATTGCAAGTTTTGGAAGTCAAGCCAAGAGATCTTCAGAAAATGGATAACACATCTAAAAATTATTTTAGGTAGTTGAATTTGAAGTATACTCTTTAAAATTAATATATTGTTGAATTGATCTTTATATGAATAAACTTACTGCTTATGAACAGTAATTATGAACAGAAGCCAGAAGATTTGTGTGGGTGTTATGTTTCCTGACTAACATTCTTTAATTAGTTTGGTGAATAAAGCTTTCAATAAATATCTTCCAATGTAAATTCCTGGTGTCCTTTATTCTTACAGAATATCTTTATAATGGAAGTTACTGTTTTATCTTTTATGTTCAAATAAGCATAAAATTTTTATTAATCTTTGCTTCTGACTGACTGGCAACATTTATTTAACACTCTCATTAATTAAAGTTTTGGGCTTAAAAAGGTTTGGCTCTGATATTATGTCTGTTGCATCTGTAGAGAACTCCATGTGATAAATATAATTTGGTAATAGGAAAATTTTACTTAGCAGATGAATAAAGAGAACATCAGTGGGATATCAGTTAAAGAGTGTTACTGGGATTAATTTTGATAGGCAAAAATAAATTTTTTCTGCAAGAATCCTACAGATCTATAACAGATGCAGAAAGTCTGGTTTTGATATCCTTCATATATGTATCTGAAAGTAATTTCCTAAAAAAATTTACTGTGATCTACAAGTTTTGCTTTAAAAATAATGAAGTGTGTGGGGATCCTTTTATATTCTAATTCATAGCAATCTCATGTATTGCTTCAGGATGAATTCAGAGTGCATATGTAGTGAGAATATTATTTAGACATAGCAAAAGCTCTACTTGAGAGATAACTAATTTTTCAAGAAAGAAAATATTCTGGGTAGATTAAGAAAGGAAAATGCACACACAGTCAAAAAAACATGTGATTACGTATAAAAACATGCAGATGTAGTTTAAATCTATTCACAGACCAAAAGCCTAAGGTCAGGAAACAGAAGGAGCTCTGACTGGTAACAGAGTGACTTGAATGCAGTCTTCACAAAAAGAGAGTATTGTGTTCTGCTCTACATAAGTTAATGTGAATATTTCTACCCTACTCAAATAACTGTCAAACTTTTCTCTAGTCTCATCCACTATAATCCATTTGGCTTCTAACCAATGATTTGTGGTAGAGAAGATACTGTTAGATAAGTTGAATGCAAAGACCATGAGACATTTTTACAGTGGACAGATTTTTTAAAACAACTATTGAGATAGAATACATATATAAAATTCACCCATTTAAAGCATACTATTCAATGGGTTTTAATCTATTCACAGAGTTAAGCAGCCATCAACTATTATCACAATTGATTTTAGAACATTTTTATCACCCATTAGAAGAAACTCTAACACCCTATTCTCCAAAGCCCTAGGAAAATACTTATCTACTTTATTTCCTTACACACTTACCTATTTTCAACATTCATATAAATGGAATCATATAATATGTGATCCTTTGCCACTTGTTTCACTTAGCAAAATATTGTCAAGATTCATTTATATTTTAGCTTGTATCAGTAATCTGTTTATTTTAATGGCTGCACAATACTTCATTGTATAGATATACCACCATTACTTTAACCATTCATCAGTTGATAGACATTTGAGTTCTCTCCCCATTTTGGCTATTATGCATAATGTTGCAATGGACATTCATGTGTAAGGTTTTATTTTTGGTTTTATGTTTTAATTTATCTTGGGTATATAGCTAGAAATGGAATTTCTAGGTCATGGAATTTCTGTGTAATGTTTTCAGGAACTTCCATAGTTTTTCCAAAGTGACAGAATTACTTACATTTCTGCCAACAATTCCCCACATCTTTGATAATATTTTTATTATATGTATTTTAATAATATTCATCTTAGTAGGTATGACCCGATATCTCACTGTGTTTTGATTTGCATTTCCATAATGGATAATTATATTGAGCAACATTTAATGTGCATATTGGCCATTCGTATATCTTCTTTAGGAAAATATTCATTTGCACTCTTTGTCCATTTCTTTTTAATATTGAGTTGTAAGAATTGATTCTCAGGTCTTCTGACTCAGACTAAATTAAACTACTGGTGTTCCTGGGTTTCCAGCATGCAGATGCCAGATAGATCATGAAAGTTCTCAGCCTCTATAATCATGTGAGTAAGTTCCTCATAATAAGTCTCATTGTATCTATATTTGTATATCCATGTGTATGTATATGCATATATATTATTGGTTTTGTATAACTGGAGAACCCTGTCTAATGTAGACTTTGGTACAAGAGGGCTTCTAGAAAACAGAGTTTTAAGCTTGAATTTTCTAAATTGGTTCTAGTGTTTCTGGAATTGGTTTCCTAATATGATTGTCCTTAAAGATGCCAATCTCTCTATTTCCACTAGTAAAGAGAGCTCTGAGAGTGCATGGTAGGAACTTTTTATAGAGATACAAAAAATATCTGCGTTGGATATTCCATATCAAACATTTTTTAAAAGTAGTCAGATGATTCTGTACATATTTTAAATATTTTTTAAAAACTAATGAATAGAATAACATTGGTATTTCTCCTAATTTCCTTGAACAAAGTGATGAAGGTAAAGGATCAGGTCAGGTATTTACATTCCCAGCTCATGCATCTTATAAATGATCTAAGACTTTCCAAGGGTGCCCTGAAGGACACCTTAACTTCTTGTATCTTCAAGGCTGAAATTGCTGAAAATCAAACATAGAACCTCACACCTCAACTAGCTGAATTACAACACAATTTGAATTTACTGTCTCATAGGCTGTCTACCAATAAATTGAGGGCATAGTTTAGGAAAGAATGGGACCCTATAAATTAAAATAGAGACAAGTGGGAAGATCCTATTAATGCTGGGGACACTAAATCCCTAAACTCTGATAAGACTTCTTTACCAGTAAAGGAGGTCTCTCCAATGCCAGGGGAATTGCCTATCTCAACTGCAACAAAAGTGGCCTCCCCACTCTCAGTGGCATTAACATCCTAACCCCAAGTGAAATATGCCTCTTGTTACAAACTGGTATCAACCTTTTCACCTTAATCCATTGGGATTGACATAGCATTGTATGAGAAAACTCTAATGAACTCCCCTAAGGGAGTGGATATGAAAGACAATGCTAATTTTCCTCAAGGCATATCCCTACAATCTATTTTCATTTCTAAGACTAAAACTAGATTCAACTCCTATCAGGCCTTTAAAGGTAGGTTTAACTAGGTTTCTAAAGGTGATACATTAGTCAGTGCACTGTGCTCCAGAAGTACTTTTAATTTATGTAGACAGAAATTCATGTAATATGTCCAGGAATATATACTAAGAATGTGTGATAGTGGAGAAAGAAACAAAGTTGGATCAGGTAGAATTTCTTGACACAAGCTAAGAAAGTCAAAATCATATCAAGCAGTTTCTTTGAACATAGTGGTTCACTATGTTCAATATGAAATTACAAATTAATAAAAAGAAAAAAACTGAAAAACAAACACATGGAGGCTAAATAGCATGTTAGTAAAAAAATGAATGGATTAACAATGAGATCAAGGAAGAAATCAAAATATATCTTGAAACAAATGAAAATGAGAACACAACAACCTAAAATTTATGGGACACAGCAAAAGTAGCTCAGACAGGGAAATGCATGATGCTGCAGGCTTAGCTAAAAAAAAAAGTATCTCAAATAAACAATCTAACTTTACAATTAAAGGAACTTGAAAAAGAGTAACAAACAAAGTCCAGACTGAGTACAAGAAAGGAAATAATAAAGATCAGAGAATAAGTAAATGAAGTGGAGTATAAAATAAATAATGCAAATATCAATTAAACCAAGATCTGGTTCTCTGACAGATAAATAAGACTGACAAAACTTCAACCAGACTCATCAAGAAAAAAGAGAGAGGACCCAAATAAATAAAATCAGAAATGAAAGAAGGGAAGTAACAACTGACACCACAAAAATACAAAAGATCATAAGAAAATATTACAAACAACTGTATGCTAATAAATTAGACAATCTGGATTAAATGGATAAATTCCTAGAAACATACATTTTTTCCTAAATTTAATCAGAAAATCTGAATATACAGATTAAAACTAATGAATTTAAACCAGTGATAATGATAATTTAAAGAAATAACTCCCAAGAAACAAATATCATGGACCAGATGACTTTAACAAACATTAAAAAAAATCCTAACACTGATCCTTGTCAAACTATTGCAGTTAATTCCTGAGGAGGGAAGACTGCCATGCTCACTTAAAATGTCCAGCATTGTCCTAATTCCAAAACCAGATAAAGACACTACAAAGAAAGAAAATCATCAGCTAATATTTCTGATGAAGATAAATGCTAAAATCCTCAAAAATGAGCAAATTGGATCCAGCAATACATTGAAAAATCATGCGTCATGGTCAAGTAGGATTTATTCTAGAGATGCAAAGTTGGTACAATATTTGCAAATGAATAAATGTGATACACCATATAAACAAAATGAAGGATATGAAGGATAAAAATTGCATGATCAATTCAATAGATGCAGAAAAAGCATTGATAAAATCTAGCACCCATTTAGGAAAAATGCTCTCAGCAAAGTGATAATAGATGGAATATACCTCAACATACTAAAGGCCATATATCACAGACCCACAGCCAACAATATACTCATGGGAAAAAATGAAAAGTGTGTCCATTAATATTGGGAAAATGACAGGGATGTCTGCTTTTGCCACTCTTATTCAATACAATACTGAAAGTCCTAGCCACAACAATCAGACAGGAAGAAGAAATAAAAGGCATCCAAATTAGAAAAGAGGAAGTAAAACTGCCATTATTTAAAGATGACATGATATTTTATGTAGAAAACCTTAAAGACTGTCAAAAAGCTACTAGAGTTGATAAATGAATTTGGTAAAGGAGCAGGACACAAAATTAGCATTCAAAAATTGTTGGCATTTCTATACACCAGTTATGAACTATCAGAAAGAGAAACTAAGAAAACAATCCCATTTACTATTGCAACAATAAGAAGAATATAAGGTACCTAAGAATAAATTTAACCAAAAAGGTGAAATGACCTGTATTCGTAAAACTATAGGATGTTGGAGAAAGAAACTGAGGAAGATACAAATAAGTGGAAGCATATACTATGTTCATGGATTAGAAGAATTAACATCATTAACATGCCCATACTACCCAAAGCAATCTATAGATTCAGCACAATTCCTATTAAAATAATAGCTGCATATTTCACAGGCATAGAACAAATATTCCAAAAATTTCTATGTAACCAAAAAAGACCCTGAATAGCCTCAGCAATCCTGAAAAGGAACAAAGTTAGAGAAATTGCAATACCTGATATCAAACTATAACACAAGGCCATTGTAATCAAAAGAAACTGGTACTGGTGTAAGAACACACATATAGACCAATGGAAAAAAGTAGAGCCCAGAAATAAACCTGTGCTTATATGGTCAATTAATATTTGACAAAGGAGGCAACAGCAAACAATGAAGTAAAGATAGTCTCTTCAATAAACGATGTTGGGAAAATTAAACAGGTACATGCAAAAATATGAAACTAGATGACTGACTTACACCATACAGAAGAATAAACTCAAACTGGATAAAAGGTTAAGATGTAAGATGCAAAACCATAAAAATCATAGACATCTCTACAGCAATGTTTTTGCTGATATGTCTCCTAGGGCAAGGGAAATAAAGGAAGAAAAAACAAATGGAACTACATCAAAAAGCTTCTGCACAGCTAAATGAATTATCAAAAAAAAATGAAAATGGAACCCACTGTATGGGAGAATGTACCCTCCAATAACACATCAGATAAGGGGTTAATTTCTAAAATACATAAATAACTTATATAACTCAACTCCAGGAAAACAAACAGTCCAAATAAAAAATTGGGAAAGGATCTGTATAGATACTTCTCCCAAGAGGACATACAGATGGCCACTAGACATAAGAAAAAATACTCAACATCACTAATCATAAGAGAAATGCTAATTAAAACCATAATGAGATATTGCCTCACACCTGCCAGAATGATTACCATCAATAAATCATCAAACCACAAGTGCTGGTGAGGATGCGAAGAGAAGGGGACTCTAGTGTACTGTTGATAGGAATGCAGACTAATGCAGCCCTTGTGGAAAATAACATGGAGTTTCCTCAAAAAACTTAAAAATGAAACTGTCTTTGATTCAGCAATTCCACTTGTGAGAATTTATCCAAAGAATCCTGAAATAATAATTCAAAAGAATATATGCACCCCTATGTTCATTGCACCATTATTTATACCCAAAGCCTGGAAACATCCAAAGTGCCCATCAGTAGATGAGTGGATAAAAAAAGTTGTGGTATATTTACACAATAGAATACTATTCACCTGTAAAAAAAAAAAAAAAAACAATGAAATCTTACCTTTTGCAACAGCATGGATGGAGCTGGAGATTACTATGCTAAGTGAAATAAGCCAGTCAGAGAGAAACAAATACCATATGATCCACATGTATGTGAAATTTAACAAACAAAATAAGCTGATGAACAAAATAGAAACAGGCATGGGCACATGGAACAGACTCACAGCTGTCAAAGGGGAGGGGGAGTGGGGGCCGGATGAAAGGTGAAGAGCTTAATCAAAGAACATATATGCATAAGCCATGGACACAGACTACAGCGTGGTGATGGCCAGAGGGAAGGTGGATGGGAACTAGGTGGAGGTAGACAAATTGGGTAGGGAAATGTGGACATTCGTAATAGTATCAACAATAAATATTGTTTTAAAAGGAAATTTACTTGGTTAAATCATTGAATATAGCTTCTGTGTAAGACTCAATTTTTAAAATGTAGACTGTAACTTTTTGGATTACTCAGAAAGTGACTACTGAGTATAATGTGACTACTCTATAAATCAGATTATTTCTTCCCCTTAAGGTTTTGGTGGTGTTATTGTCGTTTGTTTGTTTTTGGTGGTTGTTTCTTATTTTTTGGTAATTTTCATTCACTTTTTTTGTAAAGTGTGTATATTCATCATGTGTGGCCACTAAGCTCTTGGCTAACTTAGCATTCAGAAAATTATTGTTAAAAGATATCTTTATATGAGTGGACCTAATAACTCCAAGTGTTTGATGAAGGGCTTTGTGTGTTGAGAGTATGGCTTCAATATTCAGCTAGGCAGTTTCCAAGTCATCCTTAGCCTCCATTTCCATCTTTGCAGAACCTCAAAGCCAGCTAAATGTGGGAGCTTAAGGCCTTCTCATATATATCCTGAGCATAACCCTGTGCTCTGTGCATGTGCAGAGCACCATACATATGCATGGATTTTTATATCTCCAGGAATATGATGAGACTTCTCTAAGCCCATTATGGACATTTGATTCACATGGTTTTCTTATAAATTTTTTCTTAGGCTACTCTTTACCTCAGTTGTTATCCATTATCTCAGAAAGTTGGAATGTCTAATTGCATCTGATTTTTGCCAATAATGCTGTAATGGGGTGCCAAGCTGGATGTCCCCCAAAACAGAGAAAACCCCCACATCTATCACTTTGGGGATGAGGGAAGTGGAACAGGTCCATTGAGAGCTATTTTGCATATATGAAAAAAATTATCCAGTGTTTTAATAATATTAAAGGCTATGCCTGCTTGGAGTCAGGAGGATGGACGTGAGTCTAACCCATGATGTGATGTAGCTGGAGCGACTTCCTGCACCTACGAGAGTGGCTTGGAGTTGGCTTCTATGTCATGGGGCCACACTTATCTAGACTAACAATGACAAATGAGATAGGCAGAGGAAACCAGACTACCAGCAGGTGTAACCCAGTGTGGGAGGAGTTGGAAATAGGGTTACAGAGAAAGATATGTGATGTGGACTCCATCCTGTGAAGTCTGTATGTGGTGGATGCAATGAACAAATTCACATGGACTACAGAAGTCCTGTGGAGAAAAAGGGATGGCACTGCCACTCTCTGAGAGAGAGAGCACCTTGACCCTGGCCTGGACAGTCTTTTATTGCTTTCCAATAGCATACATCAAAGAAGATTTTCATTCATTATGCTCAGATTTGCTTTAGCTGATTACTTTTACAGATAACAAAGGAAAGGACATTACTGATTACTTCTTACAGATTAACAAGGAAAAATGTTGCAAATGCAAGGGAACAATAAGAGTGATTGGTCTGGTTACACTCCGACCTTGGGAGAATTAGCAGACTTCAGGAAGTTACTTTAAAGATATGCAGTAAGCATTTGCTGCTTCAACTCAGGGTGAGGGAGTTTTAACAAGGGCAAGCCTCAAAGCAGCCTACATATAATGCAGACCTGGTTTTCCATGGGAAAGCCGATCCATGGGTTTGGCTTCCTGTGTACCGACTTACGCCTATTGGTTTTCCGATCCGGCTGAGCTACATTTGCAATTCCATGTGGATCAGTTCCCTATAATATACACTGGGATTTAAAATCCAGGCATGGCAGCCATGTTGGGGCTCTTGACCATGGGGCTGGGAAGGATAAGTCTTTTGATCAGGTAAGCAGCATTGCTGGATCTTGGCCACACAGTTTGAAAGAATGCAGAAGGACTCCCACCATCCTGTCATAAGGAAGCGCCATGTAGTTTTGGATTAAGAATGGGAGCCTAGCTGAGCTACAGACTTCTATTTTTTTTTCCTGAGATATGGTCCCCCTGACTAGCCCGGTTTGGCAAGAGGAGACAGGACTGTGGGTGTGTATTTGTGAGTGTTCTAAAGGGACTTTGGGATTTAATGGTAACATCCTGCCATTATTCTGAACCTGTACAACTTTTTAATACAGAGCTCCTTTCCTTTTTATCAAACCCTGGTATTAAGAGCAGAGTGCAAAAAGAACCCAGAGTAACAAGATCCATGGGGGCAGGGGGAATAGTTTATGTAACAATATCCTTAGGAGAAAAGCTATTCCCACCAGGAAACTATGCTTCAGGTCAAGGAAAGACAATTTGGTGAGTTGAGTCTTCCTGGAAATCACCAGACAAATCAAATAGTGACAGTCATTAGAGGTGGGGCTTTAAAATATCTCCAAATTCATGTGCTGCCAGGATTCTGGTCCTTACTGTGATTGTGGCCTGTTGGTTTTTAAAACAATTGTGGATTTTGGGGGAGGAAACTAGGAATAAGGCAAATTAAAATACCACAAACTGTGTTATACTGCTGAGAGTCAGCCATTTTCTTGAATAATTCCCCTGGCAACTTATACCTAATATTCATTTGGGGAATTCCCATGAAACTGAAAATTATGATGAGGATATTGGAAAGTACAGTATTAGTCAGAGACAATGCCCTTTCTTTCCTTGGATACATGTTGGCTTCTATTAAAGCAAATTAAATAAATATAGTTTTATGGCATCCAGAATATGGGGGAAATCCTACAAAATTATTTTATCTGAAATTAAAAACTTCCAAAAATGCCCTTTAACTAGCTATTTAATGACATAAAGTCCAATTATTATATCTGTTATCTTCTTTCATATTTAGAGTGAGAAAAATAAAAGTAAAGTAAATTACAGTACTGGTTAGATACTGAACATTGAAAGGCTTATGGAAATAGATGGAGATACTGTAGGCAGTAGAAAATGTGTTCCTTGACTTCAGATGCATTATTATATATTAGCAAGTAAGTGGCTTTCAATGAATTATGATGACAAGGATAAAAACCTCCTTATATTAAGTGTGGAGTTATATCAATTTGAAAGGATAAAAGGCAAACTTTAATAAATAATGTTTAAATATCTATAGAACTTAAAATTCCAAAGATAATGCATTAATGTGTGTTTATGCAAGGCTTGGAAGAAGAAACTTTAAAAGCCAGTAAACATAAAGCTTCTATCCAGAATGGTAAATAGAGTGATAGACATGATGTTTGCCCAGTGAACTTTACAATAGTTGGTGGTCTACATCTTTGGAACATATGCAGAAACAAGAGGAAAATAGGAGAAACAAATAGGGTAAGACATTTTTTAAAAAATTAGTGTAAACTTCCAGCCAAGATGGAGGTGTAGGTAGACACACTAGGCTTCCATGCACAACCAAAATAAGGACAACAAAAATTTAGAAAGAAAAAAAAAAAAAAAACAACCAGTACTGACAGAAAATTGAACTGTATGGAAGTCCAACATCCAAGAAGTTAAAATAAACACATTCATCCAGACCAGCAGGAGGGGCAGAGTCGGGAGTCGGGTGGCCAGGTGGAGAGGGGTAGCAGCAAAAAAAGTGGTGGCTGGTGGACCCTGGGAGCCAAGTGGCAGCAGGTGAACACAGCGAGGTGGCAGATTGTGAATGGGTGCAGCAAGAAAGGCTGCTGGTGGACAGGTATTCCCACATTCACGTGCAGATAAACCAGATGAAACTGAGGAGCAAGACAGATGGAGCAACCCAGGGCTCCAGCATGGGCAAATATGGCCTCAAAACACTGATTGAAAACACCTGTGGGGAGTTGAGGCGCTGGGAGAGACTCCCAGCTTCACAGGAGAGTTCGTCGGACAGACCCACAGGGTCCTAGAACTTACACAAACTACCCACATGGAAATCAGCACCAGAAGGGCCCAGTTTGCTTGGGGGAAGTCGCAGAAGTGACTGAAATCTGGCAGAGAACAAAGCAAGCGCCATTCTTTCCTCTCGAACCCCTCCCCCACAAACAGCATCACAACACAACAACGTGGGTTGCCCCACCCAGGTAAACACCTAAGGCTCTGGCCCTCACTACATAACAGGTGTGTCATGACAAAAATATGGCCCAAATGAAAGAACAGGTCCAAGCCTCAGAACAAATACAACCAAGCGATGAAGAGATAGCCAACCTATCAGATGCACAGTTCAAAGCACTGGTGATCAGGATGCTAACAGAATTGGTTGAATTTGGTCACAAAGCAGATGAACAAATGAAGACTACCCTAAGTGAAATAAAGGAAAATGAACAGGGAACCAATAGTGATGGGAAGAAAACTGGGACTCAAATCAATGGAGTGGACCAGAAGGAAGAAAGAAACAACCAAACAGAAAAGAAGGAAGAAATAAGAATTTTTAAAAATGAGGAGAGGCTTAGGAACCTACAAGACATCTTTAAACATTCCAACATCTGAATTATAGGGGTACCAGAAGGGGAAGAGGAAAAGCAACAAATGGAAAGCTTATTTGAACAAATAATAAAGGAGAACTTGCCCAATATGGCAAAGGAAATAGACTTCCAGGAAGTCAAGGAAGCTCAGAGAGTCCCAAAGAAGTTGGACCCAAGAAGGAACATACCAAGGCACATCATAATTACATTAGCCAAGATTAAAATGAAGGAGAGAATCCTAGAAGCAGCAAGAGATAAGGAGACAGTTACCTACAAAGGAGTTCCCATCAGGCTGTCAGCTGACTTCTCAGAAGAGACCTTGCAGGCAAGAAAGGGCTGGAAAGAAGTATTCCAAGTCATGAAAGGCAAGGACCTACATCCAAGATTGCTCTATCCAGCAAAGCTTTCATTGAGAATGGAAGGGCAGAGAAAGTGCTTCTCAGATAAAGTCAAGTGAAAGGACTTCATCATCACCAAGCCCTTATTATATGAAATGTTAAAGGGACTTATCTAAGAAAAAGAGGATAAAAAATATGAACAATAAAAAGACAGCAAACTCACAGTTATTAACAACCACACCTAAAACAAAAGCAAACTAAGCAAACAACTAGAACAGGAACAAAACCACAGAAACAGATCATATTGAGGGTTAGCAACAGGGGAGTGGGAGGAGGAGAGAGGAGGAAAAGGTACAGAGAAAAATAAGTAGCATAGATGGTAGGTAGATAATAGACAGGGGGAGGGTAAAAAGAGTATGGGAACTGTAGAAGCTAAAGAACTTATAAGTATGACACATGAATATGAACTAAAAAGGGGAATGTGGGTGGGAGAGGGTGTGCAGGGTGGAGGAGAGTGAGGGGGGAAATAGGACAACTGTAACAGCATAATCAATAAAATATATGTAAAAAATTAGTGTATTTTTTCATTACCATTGATCCTCCTAATACCCTCCTCCTCTCAGAAATCACCATTTTCTGTGCCATGAATCCTTTTTCCTTTTTGCTCCATCTCTCCATCCCATACCCCTCATAGTTGTTAACTTGCTCTCTATCTATGAGTCTGCCTGTATTTTCCTGTTAGTTCACTTTGTTCATTAGATTCCACATATGAGTGAAATCATATGGTATTTGCATTTATCTGACTGGCTAATTTCACTTAGCATAATATTCTCCATGTCCACCCATGTTGTCACAAAGGGTAGAATTTTCTTCTGTTTTTACAGTCAAGTATCATTCCATTGTGAAAATATCCCATAGATGTTTTATCCACTCATCTACAGATAGAAACTTGGGCTGTTTCCATGTGTCAGCAATTGTGAAGCTGCAATAAACAGAAGGGTGCTAATGTTCTTCAAATTAGTGGTTTGTGTCTCTTCAGATATATTCCCTGCAGTGAGATCACTGGATCAAAAGGCAATTCTATTTTTAGTATTTGAGGTATTTTCATACTTCTTTCCACAGTGCCTGCACCAATTTCCATTCCCACCAGTAGTGCAAAAGGGCTCTCCATTCTCTACATTTGCACCAGCACTTGCCGCTGTTGATTTATCAATGATAGCCATTCTGACTGGTATGAAGTAATATCACACCATGTTTTTTATTTGTATTTCTCTAATGGTTAGTGGCATTGAGCATTTTTCCATATGTCTATTGACCATTTGTATGTTTCTTTGGAGACATGTTATTCAGGTACTTTGCCTATTTTCTTTTTAAAGTTTTTATGTATTTATTTTTAGGAAGAGGGGAAGGGAGGGAAAAGAGGATAAAAACATTGATGTGCTAGAGAAACATCAATCAGTTGTCTCTTTCACACTGGGAATTGGGGAACTAGCCTTCAACCTGGGCATGTGCCCTGACCAGGAATCAAACCTGTTATCTCTTGGCTCAGAGGTCAGCACTCAGGCCACTAAGCCAAACCATTCAGGGCCCTTTGCCCATTTTTCAGTTGGATTGTTTACTGGTTTTGGTGTTGAGTTTTATAAATTCTTTATAAATTTTATATATTAACCCTTTGTCATAACATATCAGCAAATATGTTCTCCATTTAGTGATCTGTCTTTTTATTTTGTCGAAGGTATCCTTTGCTGTTTCAAAAACTTTTAGTTCGATATAGTCCAATTTGTTTATTTTTTCTTCTGTTTCCTTTGCTTGAGAAGATATATCAGATAAAATATTGCTATGAGCAACATCTGAGAGTTTACTGCCTATGTTTTCTTCCAGGATTTTTATGGTTTGGGGTCAAACATTTAAGTCTTTAATCAATTTTGAATTTATTCTTGTGTGTGGTATAAGATGATGGTCTAGTTTTATTTTTTTTGTACACATCTGTCCAATTTTCCCAACACCATTTATAGAATAAACTATCTTTAGCCCAAGTATGTGCTCGCTTCCTCTTTGAGCTATAATTAATATAGTTAATTAATTATAGCTAATTAAAGGTGTGGGTTTATTCCTGGATTTTTTTTGTTCCATTGATCTATGTGTCTATTTTTATGCCAGTATTATGCTGTTTTGACTACTATGGCCTCATAGTATAGTTTGATATTAGTTGTGTGATTCCTCCATCTTGGATCTTCTTTCCCAGTATTGCTTTTGCTATGTGGGACCTTTTGTGGTTCCATATAAATTTTTGAAATATTTTTTCTAGTTGTGAGAAATATCTCACTGGTATCTTGATATGAATTGCATTGGATCTGTAGATTGCTTTAGGTAGCATGGACATTCTTATGGTATTAATTCTTCTTATTCAGGAACGCTGTATGTGCTTCTACTCATTTGTATCTTCTTCACCTTCTTTCTTTAATGTCTTAATATTTCTGAGTACAGATCTTTACATCCTTGGTTACATTTATTCCTAGGTATTTTATTTTCTGAAGCAATTGTGAATAGTATTGTTTTCTTAATTTCTCTTCCTGATAGTTCATTATTGGCATATAAAAATGCAACTGATTTCTGGATATTAATTTTGGATCTGCCATTTTTAATGAATTTTTTATCAGTTCTAGTAGTTTCTTGGTGTAATATTTATGCTTCTCTATGTACAGTATCAAGTCATCTGCAAATAAAGTTTTACTTCTTCCTTTCCAATTTAGGTGCCTTTTATTTCTTCTTCTTGTCTGATTGCTGTAGCTAGGACTTCCAATACTATGTTGAATAAGAGAGGTGAAAGAAGACATCCCTGACTTGTTCCTAATCTTATGAGGAACACCTCTCCTCAAACTATTCCAAAAAAATTAAGAGGAGGAAAGCCTCCCAAGCCCACTTATAAGGCCAGCATTGTCCTAATTCCAAACCAAATAAAGATACTACAAGAAAAAGCAAGCTATAGGCCACTCTCCTTGATGTACATAGATGCTAATATCCTCAGAAAAATACTAACAATCTGAATGCAACAATACATCAAAAAGATCATACATCATGATCAAGTGGTATTTATTTCAGGAGTATGAGTTTGATACAACATTCACAAATCAATAAATGTGACTCACCACATAAATGAAATGAAGGATAAAAACCACAAGATCATATCAATAAATGCAGAAAAAGCATTTGATAAAATCCAGCACCCATTTATGAGAAAGACTCTCAGCAAAGTGGGAGTTAAAGAAACATACCTAAACATAATGAAGGCCAAGTATGACAAGCCCACTGCCAACATCATAAAAAAGAACAACTGCCAACATCATAAACAATGGATAAGACATAGCATTTGAATGTCACACATAAAGCTAGGAGCCTTGAAGAAAGTGATACATACAGTGAATTAAATAGAAAAAAATCTATCATGAGAAACATATTCTACACTTATGAATTTAAGAACAGAAATCAATTGGAGGTCATTTCTTTGTCTTCCTATTATTTGTGAGACTCTTCTGGTTTGCTTATGCTTCTTAAATTGATCTGTTTAATTCCCTGAGTTTGTGGAGTTTGTGGTATGAACTTCCATGGTAGGAGACATGTGAGATTCAGTGGTACACTCTCCTTGATCTTCTGAACTTAATGCTCTTGGGATAACATTTATGCCTTTTATGTTGGCTTTCTGGATGTAATTGGGTTTTGATGGTTGGGTTATTCTTTGATGGGCCCTTACCCCCAGCTGGTTGACTGAGAGGGTCACTTCACCCACCATGTCTTGTATGCTGTTGTGCAGGTGTTACCAGAACAAAACCACAAAACCTAGGAAACAAACCCACATCTGCAAAAATATCTCCTCCACACCACAATCCCACTATCAACAGCAGATGAATCAGTATTTCTAAGGGTGTAAAGAGAGTAAGACTATTATAAGAAAGGAGAAATAAACTATAGTATAAAATCTAGTGACTTAATATGCACAGACTTGATGGACAAGAAATGAATGTTAAAAAGCTATGCAGAAGAGTAAATATCACAAATCATGTAGACGATCACAGTGGATTTTGTCTTGGTAGTTTCTAGTATTTACCACTGTTTTTTCTTTTTGGACCCACTTCTGGTGATATCAGATGTTGACTGTGTCAGACCTTGGGCAACCTGTTCCAGACTTCTAGGTATCTAGTGTCTGTAGCTGTCTCCTTCAGTTGTTAATCTAGTCACTCTGCTCTAAGCAGTCAAGTTTAAACCCTATAGAGTGGGGCAGAATCTCTCGGGGGTTGGGGTATTGTTTCCCCTCAGGCTGCTGCCACTCTGAGGGGAGTGGTCTGCCTGAACAGGATGGCTGCTGCCTTATGGGGGATGACTCAGTACTGGGATCCTGGCATCTACTCTCTCAGCTCTCTCCCCAAAGCCTCTATCCCCAGTCTCTCTTCAGGTGTCTCCAGCCCACCCTGCTCCTGCCTTTACCAGAGCCCAGGGTAAGTGGCTGCAAATGAAAATTTGTCTGTTGGACCTTTAAATGGCTCTTTGTGTCTCTAGCCATACATCTCTGGAAGAGAGCAACCCTGCCACTTTACACCACCAGTTGTTATCTGTGTACTTTTTGGGTTCTGGTGCTTTAGGCTGGGGAATCTTATCTTAGGGATTTGACCCCACATTTCTCAGGGGGATTCAGCCAGTTGCTTAATCTCCACCACACTCCCTACCAATTAGGTTGTGCAGAAGTTGATACCACAGACAAGGGTTTGATCTCCAAAGTATATATAAAAGAACTCACACAACTGTACTCCAGGAAGACAAAAACCCAGTTACAAAATGGGCAAAGGACCTGAGTAGACACTTCTTCAAGGAGGGCATACAGAGAGTCCAGAGACATATGGAAGGATTATCAGCACCACTAGGCATCGGGCAGATGCAAATTAAAACCAAAATGAGATACCACTTCACACCAGTCAGAAAGGCGATCATAACCAAATCAACAAACAGTACATCCTGGTGAGGTTATGGAGATAAGGGAACCCTAGTGTACTGTTGGTGGGGATGTAGACTGGTGTAGCCACTGTGCCACACAGTATGGAATTTCCTCAAAAACCTAAAAGTGAACTGCTTTTTGTCACTGCTGGGACTATACCATAAGAATCCTGAAACACCAATTCAAAAAGACCTATGCACCCAAATGTTCATAGCTGTACTATTTATAATAGCTAAGTATTGGAAGCAACCTAAGTGCCCATCAGTAAATGAGTGGATCCAAAAACGATGATACATTTATGCAATGCAATAGTACACAGCAGAAAGAAAGGAGGAAGTCCTACCCTTCGGGACAACATGGATAGATTTGGAGAGCATTATGCTAAGTGAAATAGCCATGTGGTGAAAGTCAAATACCATATGATCTCATCTATAAGTGAAACCTAATCAACAAAATAAACAAACAAAATATAACCAGAGACATTGAAATTAAGAACAAAGTAACAGTAACCAGAAGGGAGTGGGGAGGGGATAATGAGGGAAAATGAGGAAGGTTCATAAAAGAACATGTATAAAGGACACACAGACATAGCCAAAAGTTGGTAGGGTCGAGGGTGGGAAGTTTGGATGGGTGGAGTGGAATTGGGGACAACTATAATTGAACAACATTTAAAAATTTTTAAAAAAGAAATCAATGGATATATAGCTTATAAATCATAGAGTCTTACATTCTAGTGATATTTTTATTAAAAAATAGTGTTCTAGGTCCTTCACCTGTTAAAATTCTTTGAGGTCTGTATTAAATGAATTTCACTATATAGAATTTGCTTTTTCTCTTGATATTGTAAAGCTAGGACTACCTTAAACTAAAATTTAGCTCCCTAATTTATAAGCCATATATGTGCATTGATTCCTGTTCCTAAATTTATAAATGTAGGATATATTTCTCAGAATAGGCTCTTTTTTTATTCCACTCACTATATCTGTTAGCTAGTGTCAAATTAAAAAAAAATCTAGTATTAGACCTAAAAACACTGCAATATTTGCAAATGTACGTGACAGTATGAAATAAAAGTACAATATCTTGCCATGTCCAGAAAGCTCCATTGGTTAGAGCCTCATCCTGACGTGCCAAGGTTGTGAGTTCAGTCACCCAGTCATGGCACATACCAGAATCAGCCAATGAATGCATAAATAAGTGGAACAACAAACCAATGTGTTTCTCTCTCTCTCTCCCTCTCTCACTTGCTCTCTCTCTCTCTCTCACTTTCTCTCCCCTATCCTTCTTCCTCTTCTTCTCCCTCTGTCTCTTCCCCAACTCTCTCTCCCCCTTGCTCTCTAACCAGAATCATTAAATAAAAAAATTTAAAAGTATATCTTTAAGTAATTTGTCAGTATTTAAATGTGTGATGAACAAAAATATGACCACTGAAAACTATGAAGCAGTTTTGGAAAGGAAAGACACAACTTCTAGAAATGATAAATATAATTATTGATGTTATAAATAAAATAATGTTAGATATACAACCAATATGGTAGTTGTACATTTACATTTCTACACTGAACATTAGTACTATGAAAAGAGAAGTTATATAGAAAACAGTTATTTAAAAATGTTTCACTGTAATAAGCTAATTAAGGATTGAAATAGAGATTCAAATAATAGTTAGCACGAATAATATAGAGGAGAAATAAAATGGAAAGTACAATATGGAGGAAAATTAACTAGGAACCTTCCAGAACTGATGAAAGATAGCAATTAACAAGTAAAAAAAGGCAAATGAATATATAGCAGGAAAAATAATTTTAAAACTTATACATACACACATTGCAGTAAAATTGAAGAATACATAGGGCCAAAAGTAGAAAGAAGCATATTACAAAACAAAAGAATGAAGAATATATTTACAGGTAGTGGTGTTATGTAGCTAGTTTATACCATCTTGCCATATTTGATTGTTTGAAGAATTTGCAGCATAACAGAAAAAGGAACACTTCAGACATTCTTCAAGAAAATTTGGCAAAAATGTTTTAAAACAAAGCATTTAAGGGCTAGGAAATGATTCTAAGGATATGCAACAAATAAAGAAACACCCATCTGAGACAATCTATTGGAATTTGGCAATAACAAGGAGAGTTTCTGGTATTTCAAATGAGATCTAGTCTTTTCTGCTTCCTTCCTAACTCAGTGAGAGAGAAACTTCAGATTTGTTCAGCCAAGAACAGGGGTCTCTGCTCTTAGATTTTCCAAAAAGATACTGTCTTCCAGGGAGGTACAGCATTTCTTATTCTACCCCCAGCTACCTCTTGCTAATGCTGTAACAAGTAGGTGCAAATGAGGGGTGTAAGTTATCTTTTTCTCCTCAACCTTACATAATGGCACAGAATCACTGAGAATACTAGGATCTCCACTGCCCTTGTCCTGGCTCATATAGTAGTGTTCCACATAAGGAGAAGCAAGCTCACAGTATCTGAGGATACTCCTCCCTGCACTATATGCTCATGATCTATAGAAGGAGAAGCCCTCAGAAAGGAACATGCCATTGTCTATACTCCCAACTCCAGAGCCTTGACTTAATGAGGAGAAGGGAGAAGCAAATGAAAAATATAGAGCTCCTAAATACTTCACAAACAACTGACTTTATTTGGAACACAATGTGGAGAAATTAAAGCCTATAGGCACTCTTAAAAAATTGGAGGTTATGGTGAACAATTGAAAAACTATTACACTAATTATTGATCTGTTAATATTTTCTATTTATTCATGGATTCTGTCTTGGTAGGTCATATATTTTTAGGAATTTATACATTTCTTCTAGATTTTCCAATTTGCTGACAAATAATTTTTCATTGTACTCCCTTAAGATCTTTGTATTTCTGCTGCATTATTTGTAATTTATTGTCTTAATAAACTATGTATTAAGTTATTTATTAATACATTTACTTAGTAGCTTATAATGAATAAATTATGTAATTCCTAATAAATAAAATTTCTAATTTTAAATTTTCCAATTAGGAATTTTATTTACTTGAAAGATGGCGGCTTTGCTTGAGAGAGTGTGATTCTCTGCTTCTGTGCAGGGGAGAGAAACTCGAGGATCAGCAGAGGAACAGACCAAGTGGCCTAGGTTACCGAAACATTTTTGAAAAGAGGACATCAAAAATTATAGCGGACACTGAAAAACCAGATGGTAAGGATACTGCTTCAGGACAACAGGGACCCAGGGATCAGCGCGGGGAACAGGGAGCTTGCAGCCCTCAGGCCCGGTGCTCCCGGGTCTGCCTCAGGGCACCCAGGAGAGTGGAGTCACTGCTCCCTTCCTGGACAACGGGGATTGAAAAACACCAGAGGAGACCTTGTGGTTTGAAGGCACAGAGAGGGGTGTTGGGCTGGGAGACAATCACGCAGGAGCTGCGAGCACCCACCCATTGCCCTGGGAGAAGTGAGTGCTTCCAGCCGGCACAACCAGGGGTGGCCTGGACATATGCCCACACACCCAGCCTGGTGGGAGTGTGGATCGGTGGAAAGCCCAGACCTCGAAGCCCTGAGCAAGGAAAGGGCCCGGGAGCTCTTGGGTTTCTGGAGCCTGCAGGGGTGAACATTGGAAGCACGCACCCCCTGGGGAATCCTGACTCTTGCACTGTGACCCTGGAAGGGACTCGGTGCTTAGAGGGTTCCTAGAGCCTGAAACTGAAAGGTTGGCAGAAGTACGCACCCCTTTACAATCCCCAGAGCTTGCACCGTGAATCCAGAATAGATGTTCATGCTTCCTGAGAACACAGCGCCCGCTGTGGTGAAATTTGGGGGAAGGGTACATCTCCTTGCAATTCGCTGAGCTTGCATCGTGAACCCAGAAAAGACGCAGGAGCTCTACAGGGCCCCAGAGCCCGGGAGACTGCAGCAGTGAGCTCCAGAGAGCATGCTTGGGAGTGCCCAGTGTCCTGTAGGGGAAAGTCAGATTGGCTCTGGGGACAGCGCCCTGCTGGCCCTGGGGACAGTACCCCAGAGACTAACTGAGTTTTCACTGGGAAGAGTGATAAGCATTTCAAACGCTACTCAGCTTGCTGAAACCAGCAAGACCAGAAAAACTGGCCTGGCCAGTTAGAAACCAACAAGAGGTTTTTTTTGTTTTGTTTTTGTTTTTGGCTATTGTTGGTTGATTGATTTTATCTTGTGTTTTAAGTGACTTTTTATTTTTCAATTCTTATTATTTTTATATCTCTCAATCCCTTATGTTTCTCTTCCAGTCATCCTAGTAGTATTCCTTCCACTACAAATTAATCTCTCCTGAACTCCATCTTCTGCTTTCTGCCCCCCCCTTTTTTTTTGAGTTTGCAACTTACTGCAAATTTGTATTATCTTTTTCTCATTTTTCTGACATTTTTTATTTTAATAGTATTTTGGTATTTTTTCTCTTTCTGTATAATCTTTGCTTGGCTGGTTATACTGTCATTTGATAGGTTCCCCCTGTTGATAAGTTACTATCCTTCATTTGTGTCCCATTAGTACACCTCTCAAGGTTCTATACCCCTTATTCTTGTTATCTAGATCTCATAGATTCTGCCACATGATTGTTGCTTTAATATTACTGTAAATAAGACCTAGTTCATACAATTGTAAATACTACTCAACACCCCTACCTGATCTCAGCCCACTTATCAATTTCCTAAATTCTATTATTGTGGGGGTTGTTTTATTCTTTTACACACTACTTCCATTTACTAATCTTTATCCCAACCCTGCATCAGAATCTGACCTCCCACAGCCTCACAGCTTTCTAGATCCAACTAACAATACTTTCGTCCCCAATAAGAGTCTTATCTTCTTTCCATCCTTTCTAAAATGTGGCTAGTGGGGTGGAGGATCACGGTTAACACTAAAGGAGCCAAAGGATATCCCACCTCTTCTCTACTGACTGCTAATGTAAATATCATAGAATACTGTCTTGCTGTTTTAAACCATTTTGCCTTACTCCTCCAACTGATCTCAAAGAAGAGTAGGGGGAAGTTGTGAACACCAGGATACATGAAGGAAACTGCACCACTAAATCTCACAGGTATTCTATCACAGGAGTTCACACCATAATCACAGGAAACCAGTACAGATCAATTTAAGAAGCTGAGGAAAACAAGAAGAATCCCATGAACAATGAGAAAACAAAGAAACAATCCCAAATGAAGGGAAAGGAAGAAGCCTCAGAAAAAATGCTAAATGAAATAGAGGAAACTCATCTATCAGATATTGAGCTCAAAACATTGATTATCCGGAAGCTCACAATGAGCTACCAGAAACCAGAGGTAAGCTACAATGACCTCACTGCAAACTATATAAACATGAAAAAGGAAATAGAAACTCTCAACAAGGGCCAAGAGGAAATGAAGGATGCCATTTCGGAACTGAGGAACACAGGTGAAGAAATGAAAATTAGGATTGATGAAGCAGAAGATCGCATTAGCAAGCTAGAGGACAAAGTAGAAGAAATCACCCAGAAAGAGCAAGAAAAGGAAAAGAGGCTCAGAAAGAATGAAGAGGGATTAAGAGAAATGCAAGACAATATGAAATGTAATAATATCCGTATAATAGGAATACCAGAAGGAGAAGAAGAAGAGCAACCAATAGAAAAACTATCTGAAAAAGTAATGATGGAAAACTTCCCTAATTTGATGAGAGAAAAAGTCGCACAAATCCAGGAAACACAGAGAGTCCCAATCAAGAGGAACCCAAAGAGGCCCGCCTCAAGACACATCATAATTAAAATGGCAAAATTTCAAGACAAAGAGAGAATCTTAAAGGCAGCAAGGGAAAACAGGATGTAACATTCAAGGGAGACCCAATAAGGCTAACAGATGACTTCTCAATGGAAACACTCCAAGTCAGAAGAGAATGGCAAGAAATATTGCAAGTAATCAGAATCAGAGGTCTGCGACCAAGGCTACTTTCTCCAGCAAGGCTCTCAATCAAGATAGAAGGTCAAATAAGAAGCTTTCCAGACAAAAGAAGTCTAAAAGAATACACCTCCAGCAAAACAGCTCTGCAAGAGATTCTAAAGGGACTGCTTTAAGGAAAGGAAGGAAAAGAGAGAGAGAGAGAGACAGAGAGAGAGAGAGGAACACAGGTACATAAATGGCAATGAATAAGTACCTATCAATAATAACCTTAAATGTAAATGGATTAAATGCTCCAATCAAAAGACATAGAATAGCTGAATGGATAAAACATGACCCACACATATGCTACCTACAAGAGACCCATTTCAGGATAAAAGACCTGCACAGGCTGAAAGTGAAGGGCTGGAAACAAGCCTTCCAAGCAAATGGACAGGAAAAAAAACTGGGGTAGCAATACTCATATCAGACAAAATAGACTTCCAAAAAAGGTCCATAAAGAGAGACCCAGAAGGTCTCTTCATAATACTCAAGGGAAGAATCCACCAAGAAGACATAAATATTGTAAATATACATGCACCCAACATAGGAGCCCCCAAATACATAAAGGAAATCTTAGAGGACTTCAAGAAAGATAATGACAGCAACACAATTATACTGGGGGATTTTAACACCCCACTATCAAAAATGGACAGATCTTCCAAACAAAATATTAACAAAGCTATTGTGGCATTGAACAATACCCTAGATGAAATGGACCTTACTGATATATACAGAGCCCTCCATTCCAAAGAGGCTAAACACACATTCTTTTCAAATGTACATGGAACATTTTGAAAGATAGACCACATGATAGAACACAAAACAAGCCTCAACAGTTTCAAGAAAATTGAAATCATACGAAGCATTTTCTCAGATCACAAGGGACTGAAGCTAGAAACGAACCCCAAGGAAAAAAACCCAAAACACTCAAAATCATGGAGATTAAATAGCATGCTATTAAACAATGAATGGGTCAAGAATGATATTTGGGAAGAAATCAAAAGGTTCCTGGAAACAACTGAAAATGAACTTGCAACAACCCAAAACTTATGGGACACAGCCAAGGCAGTCCTGATAGTGAAGTTCATAGCGATACAGGCCCATCTAAAAAAGTTAGAAACATTTCAAACAAACCACCTAACCCTATGTCTACACGAACTCGAAGAACAACAACAAAGACAGCCCAGAGTAAGCAGAAGGAAGGAAATAACGAAGATCAGAGCAGAATTAAATGACATAGAGAGTAAAAGCACAATTCTAAGGATCAAAGAATCCAAGAGCTGGTTCTTTGAAAAGATAAAATCAACAAGCCTTTAATCACACTCATGAAGAAAAAAAGAGAGAAGACCCAAATAAACACAATCAGAAATGAAAGAGGAGAAATTACAATGGATACCACAGAAATACAAAGGATTGTAAGAAATTACTATGAAGAACTGTGTGCCAAGAAATGTAAACGCCTAGGTGAAATGGACAAATTTCTAGAACAATATAATCTTCCAAAACTCAATGAAAAAGAAGCAGAAAGCCTGAACAGACCAATAACAGCAAAAGAAATTGAAGCAGTAATCAAAAAACTCCCAACACACACAAGCCCTGGACCAGATGGTTTCACAGAATTCTACAAAGCATTTAAGGAAGAGCTAACCCCTATCCTTCACAGACTATTCCAAAAATTCCAAAAAGATGGGAGACTCCCAAGCTCCTTTGAAGAGGACAACATCATCCTACTTCCAAAATCAGATAAGACACAACAAAGAAAGAAAACTTCAGGCCAATATCGCTGATGAACATTGATGCTAAAATCCTCAACAAAATACTGGCAAACAATATCCATCAATACATTAAAAAGATCATACACTATGACCAAGTGGGATTCATTCCAGGAATGCAAGGATGGTACAACATTCACAAATCAGTAAATGTAATGCATCACATAAACAAAAGCAAAGATAAAAACCACATGATCATATCAATAGATGCAGAAAAAGCATTTGATAAGGTACAGCACCCATTCATGATAAAAACACTCAGCAAAGTGGGAATAGAGGGAGCATTCCTCAACACAAGAAAGGCCATATATGAGAGACCTACAGCCAACATCATACTCAATGGGCAAAAATTAAAATCTTTTCCACTAAGATCAGTAACAAGACAAGGCTGTCCACTTTCACCACTTCTATTAATATAGTATTGGAAATTTTAGCCATAGCGATCAGACAAGAAAAAGAAATAAAAGGCATCCAAATCGGAAAGGAGGAAATACAACTGTCATTGTTTGCAGATGACAAGATAGTGTACATAGAAAATCCTATAGACTCCACCAAAAAACTGCTCGACCTAATAAGTGCATTTGGCATAACAGCGGGATACAAAGTCAAAATGCAGAAATCAAAGGCATTTCTGTTCACTAACAATGAAACAGCAGAAGTAGAAATCAAGAAAAAAATCCCATTTGAAATAGCAAAAAGAAAAATAAAATATCTAGGAATAAACCTAACCAAAGAGGTAAAAGACCTGTATTCAGAAAACTACATAACACTCAGGAAAGAAATCAAGGAAGACACAAACAAATGGAAACATATACCGTGTTCATGGATTGGAAGAATTAATATCATCAAAATGTCCATACTACCCAAAGCAATTTACACAATCAATGCAATACCTATTAAAGTACCAGTGGCATATTTCACAGACATAGAACAAATACTTCAAAAATTTATATGGAACCGTAAACAACCCCGAATAGCTGCTGCAATTTTGAGAAAGAAGAGTAAAGTAGGAGGGATCACAATACCTGACACTAAACTATACTACAAGGCCACTGTAATCAAAACAGCCTGGTACTGGCATAAAAACAAGCACATGGACCAATGGAACAGAACAGAGAGCCCAGAAATAAACCCAAGTTCTATGGTCAATTCATATTTGACAAAGGAGGCAGCAACATAAAATGGAGTAAAAATAGCCTCTTCAAATGGTGTTGGGAGAACTGGACAGCTACGTGGAAAAAAAATGAAACTCGAGCACCAACTTATACCTTATACAAAAATAAATTCAAGGTGGATAAAAGACTGAAATATAAAATATGACACCATTAAAGTCCTAGAGGAGAACGTAGGTAGGAAAATCTCAGATATTTCATGCACAAACTTTTTTACTGACATGTCTCCTAGAGCAAGGTTCATAAAGGAAAGACTATACAAATAGGACCTCGTCAAAATAAAAAGCTTCTGCACAGCTAAAGAAAACAGTATCAAAATAAAAAGAGAACCAACTGTATGCGAAAACATATTTGCAATGATACCTCAGACAAGGGTTTAATCTCCAAAATATATAAAGAACTTACACGACTCTACTCTAAGAAAACAAGCAACCCAATTAAAAAATGGGCAAATAATTTGAACAGACACTTCTCCAAGGAGGACATACAGAAAATCCATAGACACATGAAACCATGTTGAATATTGCTAGCTATCAGAGAGATGCAAATTAAAACCACAATGTGATACCACTTCACACCAGTCAGAATGGCCATCTTAAACAAAGCAACAAACAACAAGTGTTGGAGAGGTTGTGGAGAAAAGGGGACCCTAGTGCACTGCTGGTGGGACTGCAGACTGGTACAACCACTATGGAAAGCAGTATGGAACTTCCTCAGAAAACTAAAAATGGATCTGCCTTTTGACCCAGCAATTCCACTGCTGGGGCTTTATCCTAAGGACACTAAAACACCAATCCAAAAGAACCTATGCACCCCAATGTTCATAGCAGCACAATTTACAATAGCTAGGTGCTGGAAGCAACCTAGATGCCCATCAGTAAATGAATGGATCAAAACACTCTGGTACATTTACACAACGGAATTCTATGCAGCAGAAAGAAAGAAGGAGCTCCTACCCTTTGCAACAGTGTGGATGGAGCTGGAAAGCATTATGCTAAGCAAAA
Source organism: Phyllostomus discolor (assembly GCF_004126475.2). Classification (NCBI taxonomy): domain Eukaryota; kingdom Metazoa; phylum Chordata; class Mammalia; order Chiroptera; family Phyllostomidae; genus Phyllostomus; species Phyllostomus discolor. Next base: position 78,199,085 of record NC_050198.1, on the reverse strand, counting down.
CAAGCCAGGCAGTGAAAGACAAATACCATATGATCTCACCTTTAACAGGAACCTAAACAACAAAACAAAGAAAGAAGCAAAATATAACCAAAGACACTGAAATAGAGGACAAGCTGAAAGTGACCAGAGGGGAGAGAAGAGGGAATTTCAGGGGAGAATGGGAAGGGTTTACAGGAACAAATTTACAGGACACATGGGCAAAAAGTAGGGGGAGGGTGGTAATGGGAGGGAAATGGGGAGGGTTGGGTGGGCGGGCTGGATTGGGCGTAAAAGGGAGAAAACTGTACTTGAACAATGATTAAAAAAAAACAAAAACACCTGTGGGGGTTGAGGTGCTGGAAGAAACTCCCAGCCTCACAGTAGAGTTCCTTGGAGAGACACACAGGGTCCCAGGATGTACACAAATCCACTCACAGGGGAATCAGCACCAAAAAAAAAAAATTATTTACTTGAGTCTTTTATCTTCTTCTATTTAACTTAGCTAAAGTTTTGTCATTTTCTATCTTTTCAAAAATAACTCATTTTTATTCACCTATTCCACTGTTTTTCTGTTTTTTTATTCACATCTACCCTGATTTTTATTATTTTTCTGCTAAATTTGGGTTTAGTTCGTTTTTTCTTTTATAGTTCTTTGCAGTGTATTCAGGTTATTTATTTGATAACTATCTGCTTTCTATTTTTTAATCATTTTTTATTGTTATTCTTTTACCATTGTGCAAATTTTCCCCCCTTTGACCTCCTCCACCCATCCCACTCCCACAGTCAATTCCTACACTGTCATTTATGTCCATGGATCATTCATACATATTCATTGAATACACACTTCCCCTCCTTCCTCTTTTTTCCTCCATTATTCTTCTCTCCCCTCCCCTCTGGTCACTGTCCATTTGTTCTTTATTCCCATGTCTCTGGTTCTTTTTTGCTTGCTTGTTTGTTTTGTTGATTAAATTCCACATATAAGTGAGATTATATGGTATTTGTCACTTCCTGGCTTATTTCACTTAGCATAATACTCTCCAGTTCATCTATGCTATCACAAAAGGTAGAAGCTTCTTTCTTTCCGCTATGTAGTATTCCATTGTGTAAATGTGTCTTTATTTTTTCTTTTATAATTTTTTATTGTCGTTCAGTTACAGTTGCCCCGCCTTTTCTCCCATTGCTCTACCCTGCTCCATTCCCCCAACTCCTACAGTCAATCCCCCCATTGTCCATGCCCATGAGTCCTATATTCATGCTCTTTGTATTACCTTTTCCCCTTCTTTCCCCCTTTATTCCCTTATCTCCTCCCCTCTGGTCACTGTCAATTTGTTCTTTATTTCCAGCTCTCTGGTTCTAGTTTTCTCATTTGTTGATTTTATTGATTAGGTTCCACTTATAGGTGAGATCATATGGTATTTGTCTTTCACTCCCTAGCTTATTTCACTTAGCATAATGATCTCCATTTCCATCTATACTGTCCCAAAGAGGAGGAGTTCCTCTTTCTTTCTGCTGCATAGTATTCCATTGCATAAATATACCACAGTTTTTTTATCCACTTATTTACTGATGGGCATTTAGACAGTTTCTAGCACTTGGTTATTGTAAATAGTGCTGCTATGAATATTGGTGTGTGTAGGTTCTTTTGGATTGGTGTTTCAGGATTCTTAGGGTATAATTCCAGAAGTGGAATCTCTGGGTCAAAAGGCAGTTCTATTTTTAGTTTTTTGAGGAAATTTTCCAGTGACTGCACCAATCTGCATTCCCACCAGCAGTGCATTAGAGTTCCCTTTTTTCCACAACCTTACCAGCACTTGCTGTTTGTTGATTTGTTAATGATGGACATTGTGGCAGGTGTGAGATATCTCATTGTGGTTTTAAGTTACATCTCTCTGATGTTGAGCATCTTTTCATATGTCTATGGGCCCTCTGTATATCCTCCTTGGAGATGTGTCTATTTAGGTCTTTTGCCCATTTTTAAAGAATTGTTTGTCTTCCTGGAGTGGAATCATGGGAGTTCTTTATGTATTTTGGAGATCAAACCCTTGTCCAGTGTATTCTTGACAAATATTTTGTCCCATATGGTTGGTTCCCTTTGCATTTTAATAACATTTTCTTTGGCTGTGCAGAAGCTTTTAATTTGATATTGTCCTATTTGTTTATTTTTCCTGTATTTCCCTTTCCCTAAGACATATATCAGCAAAAATATTACTGTATGGATTATCTAAAATCCCCCTGCTTATTTTTTCCTCTAGGAATTCTTTCTTAATGTAGACATAAGCCTCCCTTTTAAGACTGTTTTTCCTGAATCTATTTTGGTATGTTGTGTTTTCATCTCCGATTGTCTCAAGATTTGTTAAATTTCCTTTTTTATTTCTTCCTTAATGCATTAGTGTTCAGGGATACATTCCTCTTAGTCTGTCAAGGTTGCTATAACAAAATACCATAACTGGAACTGTTTACAAACAACAAACATTTATTTCTCATAGTTCTGCAGGCTGGGAAATCCAAGATAAAGGCACCAGCGTGTTTGGTGTCTGGTGAGCAACTGCTTACTTATTCATAAAATGGCTGTCTTTCCATTGTAATCTAACATGATAGAATGGTCAAGAGAGCTTTCTGGGACCCCATTGTTCCATTCACAAGGACCCCCCCATGACCTAATCACTTCCTAAAGGCTCCAGTTCCAAATAACATCATATTGGGTATTTGGTTTCAACATATTATTTTGGGGATGCATTTACAGTCTACACCCTTGTTTAATTTCAACATATTTTTACATTTTCCAATTTTCCTCCTGATTTCTACTTTTATGCCATTGTAATCAGAAAGGATATTTGATGTATTTTAAATATTAAATTTTTAAAGATTTGTTTCAGCCTAACATACGATCTATCTTGAATATTCCATTTGTACTTGACAAGGATGTATATTCTACTATTGTTGAATGCAATGTTTTATATATGTTTGTTAGGGCCATTTGCTCTATAGTCTTGTTCAAGTTCACTACTTGCCTAGTGATTTTCTGTCTGGATATTCTACCCATTGTTGACAGTGGAATAGTGAAATGCCCTACTACTATTTTATTGCTCTCTATTTTGCCCTTAAGTTCTCAGGATACCCGTAATTACTTAATGTAATTAGGTGCTCTGAAGTTGTGTGTGTATATAATTATAAATGTTTTATATTCCTAATGAATTGACAGTTCATTATTATATAATGATCTTCTCTGTCTTGTGACAATTTTTGACTTATACTCTATTTTTTATTTTGTGTGTGTGTGTGTGTGTGTGTGTGTGTGTAATATCCCCTGCTTTATTTTTGGTCAGCATTTATATGGAATATGTTTTTTTCTTTCTTTACTCTTCGTCTATATATATCCTTAAAGCTAAACTGAAACACTTGTAGATTTTTTTTTTTGGTTGGATCTTACTTCTTTATCCATTTTGCCACTTTTGGTTGGATGATTAATCCATTTATATTTGAAGTCATTTTGTTATAAAAAGATATGTATTGCATTTTGGGTGTTTTTGTATGTTTTATATTTTTTCTGTTTTTTTCTAGCTTGCTTGCTGTCCTCATTTGTGATTTGATAATTAAAATCATCCACACAGTATAAATGGAACATTATTGTTCAAAGGATATAAAGTCACAGCATTACAAGCTGAATACATTCTAGAGATCTTCTGTACAACATAGTGCCTATAGTTAACAGTACTATACTGTGCACTTAAAAACTTATTTAAGATGGTAGATCTCATGCTTAGTGTTCTTAACACATGCATGTATGCACACAGAAAGCAGCCATACACACAAAAAAGAAGACACTAAATTTTTTGGATGTGATGAATATGATTTTACTTTGATTGTGGTAATGATATCACAGGTATATACATGAGACCAAATTCATCAAATGTATACATTAAATATATGCATTTTTGTATATTAAATATTCCTCAGAAAAGGTGCAAAAATTGAATTGATTTTTTAAAGACTTTATTTATTTATTTTTAGAGAGGGAAGGGAGGGAGAGAGAGAGAGAGAGAGAGAGAGAGAGAGAGAGAGAGAGAGAGAGAGAGAGACATCAATGTGCGGTTGCTGGGGGTTATGGCCTGCAACCCAGGCATGTACCCTGGCTGGGAATCAAACCTGGGACACTTTGGTTCCCAGCTCGCACTCAATCCACTGAGCTATGCCAGCCAGGGCTGAATTGATGTTTTTATTAGTCAAAGTTCTACAAACAAAATCAAGAAGACAGAGAAATAGAGATATAGACAAATGTTTATCTTGAGGGATTTCTTCATGTATTTATGGCCACTGAGGTGTCCTATCAACTGCCATCTGTAATCTGGAGGCTTAGGAAAGCCAATGGTATAGTTCCAGTCCACTCAAATACCTGAGAACCAGGGGAGTCCATGGTAAAAGTCCTGATTTAAGTCTAAAGGTCCAATAAACAGGAGTGCCCATAACTGATGTTCAAAGGTGGAAGAAGATGAGTGTCTCAGAGACACATATTTTCAGAGAGTAAATTTGCCCTTTCTGTCCTTTTGTTCTATATTTAAGGGATTCAACATTTTGAGTAATGCCCAGTTGCATTGGTGAGGCTGATCTTTACTCAATCTACTGATTCAAATGCTAATCTCTACTACATACGCACTCATTATCCACTGAGAAATTATGTTCTACAAGGTAGTTCAGCTTCTCTTAGTCAAGTTGCCACATAAATTAAACCATCATAATGTTATAGTCTTAAATCTCAAATCTATAGGGCAGAGTAGCAAGCTGGAAACTCGGGCAAGTTTTCTGTCTTATAGTCTTGAGACAGAATTCCTTCTTTTCCAGGAAACTTTAGTTTTTGCTCAAAAGGCCTTCAGTGGGTTGAATGAGGCTCACCCACATTATGGATGTTAATCTCCTTTACTTAAGTCAATTATTTTAAATGTTATTAGCATCTACAAAATTCTATCACAGTAACAGCTAGACTAGTGTTTGACCAAACAACTGAGCAAAATAGCATCTCCAAATTGACAAATAAAATAAACTGTCTCAATCTACATCAGAAAAGGTAGAAATATTTCATCTATATCCTAACTTTTTAACTTATCACACTGGAAAAAAGAACAGTAAACTGAAGAAGCAGAAGGAATAAAATCAAGAAAACAGTGCAGAAATTATTGAAATTGCGAATAGAAAAATAATAAAGAAATCAATAATACCTAAAGCTGTGTCTTTTAAACAGTTTTTAAAAGTAGAGGTTATTACTACCAGCCTTACAGAAATAAATAGAGATTATAAATCAATAATGTGAACAATTGTAAACTGTAGAACAGGTAATCATTGGATGTAAATGCATTACATCCAAACAATGAAATAACCTTGAAGCCAATATGCTAAATAAATGAAGCCAGCTACAAAAGGCCACATATTATGATTCCATTTACATTAAAAAGGCCGAGAAAATAGGTCTAGAGAGAAAAAGACATATTAATGGTATTTAGGGCTCATAAGAGAGAAGTCTTAAAAGGGTGACAGATAAGGTTTCTTTTTGAGGTGAAGAAAATGTTCTAAGCTGTTGTGATGTTTGCTCATATTAATGAATATACGGAAAATCTTGGAAATGTATACTATAAATGGGTGAATGTATTATGTGTGAATTTCATTTCAATAAAGCTATTAAAAACAAGAAAATAAATATAAGTACCTCTGGAACTGGATTATGGGTATCTTGTTTCTAATTTGAACCTGCCTGATGCTTAGTTCCTCCCTATAGCAAATGAAAATATATATTTTTAAGATTTTATTTATTTAGTTTTAGAGAGAGGGTAAGGGAGGGAGAAAGAGAGAGAGAAGCATCAATGTGTGGTTGCCTCTTACATGTCCTGTACTACGGACCTGGCCTGAAAACCAGACATGTGCCCTGACTGTGAATCGATCACATGACCCCTTGGTTTGCAGTCTGGTGCTCAGTCGACTAAGCCACACCATCCAGGGTGGAAGGATATTTTTATTATCCCACAAACTGCAGTCTAGCTGAGCATAGAAGCCAGATTTTTTGATTTTTGTTTTTTGGGTTTTTTTGTTTGTTTTCGACAGGCCCACAGTGGAGCTTACTCACATTGTTCTGGGTTAGAATTTTGCTTCAGGTTTACAGAGTCATCAAAGCTAGCTATAGATATAGTTTTTCTACCTGTTTCACACTAGCAGTACAAGTATCTTAGAAACTCAGAGATCCCACCCCTTGAAATACCTCTGATGTTGTCTGAGGACAATTGTTGCCTTGACTACATTATTACATAGAGATAATCATCAGTGAAATGCCCTGAGCAGGCCCTGGGCTGCCTTAAAAATAAGATTCATGGGTTGAGGATGGGATGTTCTGGGGTATTGGGGACAGCCAGTTAGCCTCACCTGAGTGACAACTTGAGAACTTTGGAATCCTGTAGCTTTATAACTTCCAGAAGTGCCTATTGTTTCACCCAGTGACCCAGTGTTCTTTATTTTAGTGAAGTTCAGAAGAACATTCTGTGGACGTTTCAACCCATACATGTTAAACATCCCAGCTGTAATTTTTAACAATGGATTGGGACTCTGCAATGCAGACCTGTCTAGAGAGACTGTACCCTATCATGTCAACAGTTCTGTTGTGAGGTATCCTCAATTTAACATGCCTTTAACAAAACCCTTTCAGAAAAAGTACGTTGTGGGGGGAAATGCCCTATATAGGTATGAGGCCTTGCATATGCACTACCCCATTGAGCATGGACTGGTAACAGGATGGGCTTACATGGAGAAACACTGGAAATATATCTTTGAGTGGGAACTGGGAGTAAAATGCCATCAACAGCCTCATGACTGATGAGTACTCATGACTAAGCCCTCCTTGAACCCAAGAAAGACTCAAAAGAAGATGGTGGAAGTAATGTTTGAGACCTTCAATGTGTCTGCCTTCTACCTGTCTAATCATGCAGTAGTGGCACTCTATGTCTCTGCCTCTGTCACAGGCCTTGTGGTGCACAGTGGGGAAGGAGTCACTTGCACTGTCCCTGTATTTGAGGGTTACTCCCTGCCTCATTCTGATACTTAGCTCCATGTGGCAGGGAGGGACCTTACAGAGCACCTCACCCAGCTACTCCTTGCTAGTGGGAGTAGTTTTCCTTACATACTCAACAAGGACTTAGTCAATGACATCAAAGAGAAGCTGTGTTATGTGGCCTTGGATCCAGAGAAAGAGCTATGTAAGAGGCCAGAGAAAGTCTTGAGAAAATATCAACTGCCAGATAGGAATGTTTTCAACATTGGGGACTAGCTGCACCAGGTGCCTAAGATTCTTTTCACACTTCACCAGCTGGGCATCCATAGCCCAGAACTCCCAAATATGGTTGCCAGCAGCATTATGAAGCATGACACAGACATCCAGAAGAATATGTTTGCAGAAATTATACTGTCTGGAGGCACCACTCTCTTTCCTGAGCTTGAGGAAAGACTTACGAAAGAATTGGAAGAGCTGGCTTCCAGAGGCAGTTCCATCAAGATCACAGCTTTTCCTGATAAGTGTTTCTCTGTGTGGATATGTACATCCATCGTGCCATCTCTGAGCAGTTTCAAACAGATGTGGATCACTCCTGAAGAGTTCATGGAGTTTGGGTCCTATGTCATTCAGAGAAGATGCTTTTAAAGAACCCACAGCACAAGGAACAACTTGAAGTGTCAGATCATGGGCACTGAATAAAGTGAAATCTTCCCATGGGGTCCAGCATGGTGTTTGATAGAATGATATGATATTTGGCATTTTAGTTCATTTTTGCTGGCACTAGAGTGATTTCTGATCAAGGTAGTGAACATTTTTACATGGTTCTATTTCACACTTCCTGTCCCATGAACCTCTTTAATTCTTTCCTCTTGAGAAATCCTTGGGGTATGTATTGAAGATGTATCCACTTTGCGGAGTTTGTGGTAAAAGAAGGTGCTTGAGTCTCATGTCCGCTGTTTGACTCAGTAGGGTCCCAGGAATCTTCATTTTAATAGAGTGGCTTAGATATATTTTGTAGACCTAGGACTGAGGAGAGACAGAATCATGAGGAAAAGTGCAGGGAGGAGAAGGATATTATATAGAAAGAATGCTACCCTGTTTTAGGGATCATCAGAACCTTCCTTTTTATTGTTGCACTATTACAGTCCCATTTTCCCTCTCCCCCCTCCACCCAGTGTCCCCCACTTTCCCTATCACCACATTATTGTCTGTGTCCATGGGCTAAGTGTACATGCATAGATGTTATTTTACTCAGTTGGTGTTTAATCAGCACAAGAGAGCAATAGAGCTCTTTGTTATGCGATCAGGCAGCTAAATAGGATAGAGCTGTTGTCCTTAGCAAAGAGGAGAGATGTGCACAAAAATCACTGTTTTTTTAAAGCTCTCTAAACTCAGGGCCCCTATTCCCAGCTGAAATATTAAAAATCAACACTGCTACTTTTTGAGTTTGTGTTTGCTTGCTTTTGCTTTAAAGGATATTTATAACCTCCTTCTGTTAAGGATAAATTATGGGAAATATTTAATGGTCCTCACAAAGACATTGTTGAATGAATTATGCATACATAAATTTCTTTACATTACTTTAGTGTTATTTTTCCAAAATATTGAGAGAAAAATGTAAAATTTAAAGAAGTTTTTGCAATACAATTCATTTTTAAGCAAACAAAACATTGCTGCTTTCCTATATATATGTACATCAGCACATTAGTATGTATGTATACATATACATATATACATATATGTAACTTTTTCTTGTGATTACAAACAGTTGGAGGAAAGTACATAAAGCTATGCACCATGGATTTACACAGGTTGGTGGGGAAGAATTCAATGAGAGGTAATACAAGCGATAAAAGAGCAGGAGAGGGAGAAAATAAAAAAAATAAAAGATTATACTAAAAATTTTAGCCTGAATGAAATGAAAGCATTCATCAAAACAAAATCCTATTTTGCACATATTTTCCCAATACCATGTTCAGGTGTGTTGTATTGGTAGGTAGAATTAAAGCAATTAAAATTATCCAACATGATAAACCAATAATATAGTTTATTTTATTTTTATAATTATTTGAGAGGTCTGGTTTAATAGCATATGTCTGTTTACAGACAACTGGGCAAAACTACTATGGAAGCAGAAGATAGTGGAATGATGTCTTCAAAGCTCTAAGAAAACATTACTGTTGATCTAATATTATATATACTCAAAAAAATCATTCCAATAAAAGAAGGTAAAGACAAGGAATGAAAGTGTTTGCTGTCCATAGGCAATCACAAAAGAAAATTTAATATAATTAATTGAGGCCAAATAGAAATAATCCCAGATTAAGGTATATATGGAGTAAAAAAGAATAATGAACATTAAAAAAATGTGAAAGTGGAGATAAATGTAAAAATACTAACTGTATAGCCCTGGCTAGTGTTGCTCAGTGGATTGAGTGCCAAGCTGCGAACCAAAGGGGCTGAAGGGTTGCTAGTTCGATACTCAATCAGGGCACATGCCTGGATTGTGGGCCAGGTCCCGAATTGGGGGCATGCAAGAGGCAACTACACATTGATGTTTCTCTCCCTGTTTTTCTTTGTCCCTACCCCTCTGTCTAAAAATAAATAAATAAAATATTTAAAAGAGTAAAACTCTAACTATAAATTTATAGTATTAACATAACAAAAGAATGAAAATTCTCTAATACAAAAGATCAGTCATGAAGTAGAGTTAAAAAATCTTTGAATAAACTTGTATTTCTCAGGAAGAGAAGTTATAAAATGAATTATCTAATGCTGAAGGTGTATAAGCTGACTATAAAAACCCTAAAATAAAAAACATTAAATAATAAAACTGCAATTGGAAATATTAAAAGACAATTCTTTAAAAATACATAAAAGTAGAAATAGTAATGAAATTATAAGGTAATTAAAAGTGAATGAAAACACAATATTAAAAGATGGAATGCAGCTAATGTTAACATTAATAAGAAATGTACAGATTTAAATGCTTTTATAAGAAAAAAGGCCAAATATCAAAGAGCTAAATATCTAATTTGTGAAGTTAGAAAAAGGAAATGGAATAAACAATATTTAGAAGAAAAAAATTTAAGAAATAAGAAATCAGAAACTAATGTGATATAAGAGGGGAAAAGGAGACAACACAAAGACTTGATTCTTTATAAATGCAAAATAAATTGACATACCAATGAAATTATTGATCAAAATTTGTAATAAACAAGTTTAAAATCATGGAGAATAAAAAGTGGTCATAAATGCTGATGTATCAGAAATTAAATGGTGGTCATATATAAATAATTTTACACTTCATTTCACAAACATGAATTTCCCTAAGCTATATCTTAAAATAGAAATTCCCTACCATGTATAAAAATTACAGAATTAATTTAAAATATTGACATCAATATGCATTAAGTCTAGATATATGTCCAGATAAGTTCTATTAGCCATTCAAAAATTCAATTTTATTCATAATCTTTAATACTATTAACACTAAACTAATATAAGGCAAAAAGAAGATGCTTTGAAACATTTTATGAATACACAGCTTTTAAATAAAAACCATTCATAGGCAACATATGGAATAAAAATTCAGACCACTCACTCATAAACATAGATGCAAGCTTCATAGAATTTTATTTTATATTTGCACAGCTCCATATTTGTTTACAAAAATCAAGGAAAATTTAATGCAGATTTCTAAAGAGCAAAATATACTTATCTCCCTCTTGTCCAATACTCTTATATAAAACTCACCTTCAATAGACTCCTTGAATACCAACACATTTCTCCTCAACCAGTGAGACTGTCATGTTTTATTCGGATTCCCTTTCACTGCCTCAAAGTCTGAAAAACACCCCAAGGTAGAGAGCAAAAGGGATCACCCTTTTTGTTTCCTTTCATTCAGTGATCACAGTCTTCAGTGAGTTATTTTTAATATCTTAGAAATTTTTCTTTATATATTTTGTCTACTTTCTTGGGTTTTCTGGTGGGAACCCATTGCAGGTACTAGTTGCCCTGATATGGTGGAGTTATAAATTATGCATACATGCATTACTTAAAAATAAATATTGATAAAGTTACACAACACCAAATAGTAAATAGTGCAATGGATTTGATATACATCCTCATTCTAGGGCTTCAAGAATTCTGAATAAATTCTTAAAGGTATATATGTCTATATGATATATTACTTTATTATTTGCCATTGCACACACAGATACCATATATATAGACATAGATATAGATATCTATATTTATATCTATATCCAATCCATATCTATATCTGTATATGTTGAAATGTCAAAGAGAGGAAAGCCTGATAAGACAAATCAAAGGGGAATGATAACATGGAGATAAGAGCATAACATAAAGTTTCTCTTAGACATATGATGATATTGTGTATGTATATTATTATTCTGATGACTTCCTGAGTGACAAGATAGTATCTTGAACCCACACATATAATGAAATAAGAATGAAGAACTTTGCATAAAGCTACACTTCTTTAAGTGCTACATTGAAACTAAAAATATAAAAATAGGAAAAAAACAAGCCCGTAAAAAGCAAAATTATCATCTAATTCCATCACTATCCTGAGTAGGAGGAAAAATTCTCCCTAAAACTACAAGCAATTTCTTATAAATATTTTCATCTTAGAGCATATCATCTGCATGGTCAAAGGAACACAAGACAAGAATTTAAACTTTTCCTGGTTTAACATCTGGCAGAAGCAATTACTGCTCATCAATCTCTCTGAATAAATGTATGCTGAATTACTTCTAAAAGGAAACTTCCAAGGTACCTGTATTACACTACTCTCTCATATACAAACACCTAAATCATAAAACATATAGATAAATGAGGTACTATTAGTAAGAGTTGTATTAAAAAGACAATAAGTTCCACAGAGATTGCTGATATTGGAATGATTGCTTCTAGATTTTATAATGATATGACTGAAGAAAGTAGATAAAAGGCATTATAGGAATACCATACATCAGTATCATGAAGGAGGACTTGAAGAACACAGTGATAAAAATCTTATAATTGTTATGAGACTGATAAAAATATAATCAAAATACCAGAAGAATATAATGAAAAAATAAGGAAGAAACATTATTTGAAGAGATGAAGGCTTAGGATTTTTTCAGAATTCATGAAATATGTTCATCTTCTGATTCACAAAACAATAAATTCTATGCAGAAAAAAATATTTGGGAGCACTTATTTGGGCACATTTGAGAAAAAAACAAAAATCAAGATTTAAATAAAGTAAAACAATTTCTATAGGATGGAAGAACATTATTACATACGAATGATAAAAATAAAGGAATTTTGAGTAAAGAAGTATGTAGATATTGTAAAAAATTGAATAAATAAAACAATGTTGAAATTGGTGAGGCTGTGTAGAAAGGAGAACCATTTTCCACTGTTGGTGTAGCCATTGTGGAAAGCAGTATGTAATTTCCTCAGAAAACTAAAAATGGATTAGCTTTTAGACTCAGCTATCTCACTTCTGGGATTTTGAAAGGAACCCCAAACCCTAACCCAAAAGAACCTAAGCATCCCTATACTGATTGCAGCATTATTTACAATTGCCAATATTTGGAAGCAGGCCAAGTGTCCATCATTAGATGAGTGGATAAAACCACTATGGAACATTTACACAATAGAATACTACTAGGCTATAATAAAGAAAAAATTTTACTCTTTGGGACAGCATGGATGGGACTTGGAGAACATTATGCTAAGTGAAATAAGCCTGTCAGAAAGACAAATAAACATATGACTTCACTCATATGTGGAATCTAATGAGCAAACTGAACTAACAAGCAAAATAGAGACAGGCTCATAGATGGAGTGCAGGATGACAGCAAAGGTGGAAGGATAGTAAGTGGAGGGATTGAACAAAAAAGAGAAGAGACTCAAGGACATGGACATCAGTGTGTAGGGATTGTGGGGAGGAGGGAGGTATAAAGTGTCTAAATGGTAATAGAAAAACATACAATAAAAATAATTTAAAAATATTTGTGCAGTATATGGAGAAGGTGCTCTGGCTGCTTGAACCTGTCAAAAGTAGTTTGTGAAGTTTTATGTAGAGATTTCTCACTGGGTGATGCTCCACAGTTGGTATACCAGTTGGAGGTGATAGTGATCAAACAGAGACATTAATTGAGAATGATCAGTGTCATACCACATGGGAGATAGCCAACATACTCAAAATATCCAAATCAACTAAGTTATTGGTGAAAATGGAAAATGTGTCTTTTATTTTACAGGAAAAAATGTACAGACTTTTTTGGACAACCCAATACAATGTGAAGATGGAGGAAGAGATGAGAGTGATGTGGCTTATTTCCAAGGGATTCCCAGACAGCCTCTAGAGGCTAGAAGAGGCAAGAGATAGATTCTCTTTTCCAGCTTCTAGAGTCAGCCTTGCCAACACTCTCATTTTAGCCCTGTAAGACTCATTTTAAACTTTGCCTTCCAAAACTACAATAGAACTAATTTATGTTATTTTAAGTCATCAAGATTGTGATAATATGTTACAGTAGCAATAGGAAACAATAAATTTAATCTCTATCATCTCACTCTCTTGTTCATCTTATCTGATAATCATGGCTTTAAGTATGAGTTCTATTTTTATGTCTCTAAAATTTATTTTCTTTGCCTAGACCACTCCCATGAACTAGTCTCTTTTGTACAATTTGACTTCTTAATATGCATCTAAAACTTAACCTCCCCCAAGCAAAGTGCTTTTTATATTCTCTCAAACATTGTCCTCTCACAATCTTTAATATATCAGTACATGGTAATTATTTCTTTCCAGTTGCCCAAGTTAAACATTTTAGTGTCTTCACTGACTTGTCCTTTCACAGACCCACATTTGGTTTTATCATAAAATCTTGTTAACTATAATGTCAAAAGAACCCAGTATTCAACCACTTCTCACCACTTCCTGTGCTACCAGCTTGGTCCTAGCCAACACATTTTTTCCTAATAATTGATACAACCTCAAGTTCCCACCTCAGAGGTTCTACATAATCTGTTCCCTCTGCTTAAAATGATCTTTCCCTAGACAGTCACATGACTAGCCGCCTAAATCGAGGTGTTTACACAACTACTATCGTCTCAATGGATCTTTTCATGATCAACCTCTTTACAATTATTTCAACTTCCCTTGCCTGGCACTGTGTTAAAAATATGTCTCTATAGTGCTTGTCATAGTTATTGTAATGACATAGTGTGTGTGTATATGCATATGCATATGTATATGTATATGTGTGTATATATATGTGCATATATGTATATTTGTCTATAATATTTCCTGAGGACAAGGGGTTTTTTTTTCCTATTATTTTCTGGAGTGTTTCTTTTTGCTCCTTATCATTCCATCTTCAGAACCTAAAATAATGTCTGATACATAAACAGGAGACAAAATTTGTTGATAAGCAGGTGGATGAATTACTTAAGCAAATGGGTGCATATAGATATGTCCTCTTTCCCAAAATCTAGCCACATAGAAGCTATGTTATGGTAGAATAAGCTGGGATGTAAATATAAAGAGAATGAGATATAAAATACAAAATAGAAAATCAAATAGAACAGAAGAGGAGAGAAAAATTGATGCCACATTAGAAACGCTGGAGTTCCTAGGGTTAGCTAAACCACTGGACCACTCCCAAGTATGTGAAATAATAAATATCCATTTTTTTGCATAAGCTATTTTACTAGTTTCTTTGTCACTTGTAAATAAAATAATTCTAACTAATATATCCAATTGTATTTGTCATCATTGTTTATTGTGGAAAAATTGTTTAATGTCAGTTATCAAAATTTAAATACACATGTAGGGACATATAGAGAACACTGTACCTGATAACTAAAAATGCACTTTCATTTTTGGCACATACATATTACTTGTGAAAACTGACCATGAGTATAATGTAAAATATTTCTCATTATGTCTCAGAGAAATAATTATGTAGAGATCATATATCCTTTCCACAATTCAATGAAACTTTGAAAACAATAAAAATAAAAGCACATTATTAAAAATTTTAAGACTTACTAATAAATTACTGGTCATTGAAAACATTATGATGAAAGTTAGAAAATACATAGAATTGAATATGATGATATTCATGTCAGAACATGTGAATTTCAGATAAAATTGATTGTAGTGAAATGTGTAGCCTTCAAATATTATATTATAAAATGTTAAGAGGCTTAAAATTAAGGACCCAGTTTAAGAAATTAGATCAAAGGAATACAATTTGAAAACAATAGAAGATAAAGTCTTAAGTTGAAAGCAAGGATTAGTCTGTAAGGAATAGAAATGTTGGTTCTGTAGGAAGATTATAAAATTTTAAAAAACTCTGGAAGATTGATCAAAAGAGGGGAAAATGACAAAAATAATATTCTTTATTAAAAGTGCCCAAAAAACTATTATAGAAAAGATTTTAAAGGGAGTAAGGTAATAATAGGAACTTTTAAAAAGCTTAATTAAATTGATAGATTTTTATAATATGTAACTCAGGAATGACTAAAAATAGGAAATCTGAATATTCTATAATCATTGAAGAAACTAAGTTAAAATTTCCTCACAAAGAAAACATTAAGAACCAATTGTTTATACAGTAAATTGTAACAACTATATAACAAATTCATGTTTTATACAAACTGTTAGGGAGAATTGGGGCTGGTGTAACCTTGACACTAAATCCAGGCAAAGGCAATAAAAGGGAAATAATACTAGCCCTTGATGCAAAAATTGTAATGAAAAAATACAGGCTACTTTCATGCTGTAGTGTTGACATTTGAAATTTATAGACTCTAGTATCACATGGAAAGGGGAAGCAGATTTGGTTCATGCGATCTTTCTAATGGCCAGGCCTTGGAGAATTCTACATCAATTGAACCCATATCCTTTGGCTAGAATCCAGTTACATATCCACAATTTAACTGCAAAGTGCCTTGGGAATATAGTTTTCTGTATATACAAAAAAGCAGAAAAGTGTTTTGATGAATACATTGCATTGTCTCTGTCACAGAAGTGGAACATTTGATTCCATTAACACCTGGAGTAAAAGAAGATGGTCTGCCATCAGAACTACAGTTCATTGTTGTAATAATTTTCCTAGAGAGTGCAGTAAGACATGACATATATAAACAAATGGCATAGGATTAAAGGAAAGACTTTAATATGAATATGTGATCATTAACAACAAAAAATCTACAAACATCATTAATTAATTAGAGGGTTTATTTAGACAGATTGGATACAAAGCAAAGTAAAAAATAATAATATTTCTATGCATAAAGAAACAATTCTGAAAAGCTTTTCTTATTTGCTTTTCTCAATAATCCAGATGGATTTTTTAAAGAAATAACTATCTCTTAATGTGAAGGAACATTTACTTGAAGTTCAGCAATACCTTCAGATTTATTCTTACAGATCCACTCTATATGTTAGGTAAACTTAAATAAAATTTAATGGAATAATTATATTTAAATATATCATATGGAACAATTCTTCATTACTCCTAACTGAATGTCACTTTCTGTATGTATGAAGAGAGATATCATATTTGATGATCAATGAATGATGGAAATAACTATTTGTATGCTGGGATATTTGATAAATATGTATGTATATATGATAATATTTGTTATAATATGATTATTGTATATTATATAAATTATTAAATATTATATAACATAATATAAATATAATAATATAGTATACTTATAATAAATATTATTAAAAATTAAAAGAGTAGTTCATTAGAAAATATAGAGTAGACAAATTGCTTGAAAATAATTTAAAAAATAAAGATAAAAATAAAGACATTAATTAAGCAATGTGATATCTTTCCTATTAGATTCATAAAGATGACAAATTACTGAGCTTTTAAGGGCCAATTTGCAAGAAAATTGATGCAACTATTAATTATGATATTGCAAATTATTATTTTTCTGGGAAGCAATTTTTGTCTCTGCATCATTAGAATAAAATTGTGCATAGATAATTATCAACAATTTGAATGTTATGAATATTCCTAAGAAAATAAAAATATAGCTTTACAAATGATGTACATAAAGAATTTTTTTAAGAAGTTGAAGGTTTTTTTTTAAGATTTTATTTATTTTTAGAGAGGGAAGGGAGAGAGAGAGAGAGAGAGGGAGAGAGAGAGGCATCAATGTGTGGTTGCTGGGGGTCATGGCCTGCAACCCAGGCATGTACCCTGACTGAGAATCGAACCTGCGACACTTTGGTTCACAGCCCGCGCTCAATCCACTGAGCTATGCCAGCCAGGCATAAAGAATTTCTTAATCCTTAATTTCTTAAAATGTCATAATATAAAATAATTAGCAATAAAAAAACTAAATACCCATCATGCATAATTAGCTGTAATAAATTAGAGTCACTGAAATTATTCTTTAGAGCTTTATGCACTGATATAGAAAATATCTAAACTATATTATTGGAAAGGGGGCCATACAATACAAATCTATTTTTGAAATGTAAAATAAAACAACACATTTATTTACATAGATGAACATAGGGATGAATATACATGATATTCATAATGGCTAGCACTGTGTTGTTAAATGAATGGTGATATGACATTGTTTTATATTTTTCTGATTATCCTATTTTTTATAGAGAGAATACATTGCCTTTAGAAACAATATTGCTTCTATTTTGAAAGAAACAAAAAACATTTAATTCTCACATTTACCAAAAATTAGTATGCCTCACTAATAAATTTGTTCTTTGATTTTATAAAACATTTCTATTATTTCTTTTTTATACTCTGTTTCCAATTGTTACCTTTATTTATTTATGTTTGCCATCTCAATTATTTCTTTTTTCAGTTTTTCCCTTTTTTATTGTTGTGTAACTACAGTTGCCCCCATGTGTTGGTATGTGTATATAGGGCTCTAAATTTCCTTAAGCCCTCCTTTGTCTAAGCCTCACAGATTGTATTATAGAATGCTTAAATCATTATTCAGTTTTGGGTATTTTATAATTTTATGTGCAGTCTCTTATTTAATAAAATTATTATTTGGTAATAAGTATTTTAATTTTTAGCAATAAATAATTTGAAAAGTTTTTATTTATTATTCAGGTGTAATTCTATTAAATTATGGCCAGAAGCATAATCTGTGTGATATTGAGGCTTCTTCTTTTCTTTTGCCTAAAACATGGTAATTGACTAGTGAATCGCACGTGCCCATAAAGGCTATGTATTCCTATTTTGTTGTAAATTTATTTTTATTATATGCTGTATACTGTAGATTACATATGGTATATTATGGCATATAGCATTCATTAGTTTAAACCTGTAGGCTGCCTAATTGGAAACGTGGTCTTCCAAAATGGAGTATAGTCACCGCCAATTTGTAGTCCATTTAGAAACCCAGGAGAACAATACTCCAAAATTTTTCTCTTCTTATCCTTCAGGGTTTGTTTGTGACTTCTATAGCTTGAAGTCAATGAAAAGCCAGAGGAAAAGGGAGGAAACCAGGTACATATAGAGTCAATGGAGGTCAGTTTTCCAGGGTTCTAAGAAGAGTAAAGACAAATGGAGGGTAAATATGGAGGAACAAACAGCTGAATTTAGTTAAAGGAGGCAACCACACAAGCTCATTAAGTTCCAATTAGTGTGTGTCTCTGTGTATGTATATGTATATGTATATATAAAATTTCTCAATCATGAGGAAAAGGAGATAATCATACAAATTTCCAATAAAAAATAACAAGGTAGTTGTGACTGAAAATTACCAAACAAGCATACAATTTTTCACCTGAAAACTATCACCTCAAAAATAATAGAACATTATATACAGAACATTAATATATTTAACAATGCTGGGTTCCAGGCACTATTATAAACATTGAAGATATATTAGAAAGAAATACTGATAAGGTACCTACCTTTATAAATCATACATTTAACAGAATAAGACAGACAAATGAAACAATAAGGATAGAAAATAGATAAATATTTATAAATTCATATATTTGTTTGCTATGAGTAAAAATAAATTAGGATAAGAAAAGCATGAAGTGACAGTGAAAAAAAGGATTTCTTCTGTCTGTAAAAAACAACAGCTAAGCTGTCAGGATATCATACGCCTCACTATGCAACCATATAACTACCCTTTAACTATTTTTATGCACCAGAAAAAGAGGTTTGGAAACATCAAGCAAATACAGCATTGTGACTACAGTTAAGAATATTGTATTGTATATATAAAAGTTGCTAAGAGAGAAGATCTTAAAAATTCTCATAACAAGAAAAAAAACTGTGACTAAAAAATAAGAAAAAGAAAAAAGCTCTAACCTAACACAGTACGCCACAAGTAAGGGTGGCCATGCAAAACTAGCAGAATACCTGAATATGAACCATGAAACCCTTAGCTCCTAAAATCAGCCCTGATAGCCTTAGCCACTACATTTACATCTTAGTGAGACATGCAAAACAAAATGTCCTGCAAAGTGAAAAAATGCCCTACAGTTTCTGGAAAATATGGGTTTTCCAATTGAACATTTCCTTTCCTGGAGTGCATTCTATCTTTCAAAGGTACCATCCATTCACATAGAACCTTTTTTCAGTTTCTTACTGCCCTACTAATAAACTTTAATAGGAAGCATGTATTATCAGGCATTTAATGAAAATCTATAATATAACAATAATAGATTTTAAATAATTACAAGCCCCTAATGGGAATATAAATAATACAGGAAGCAAATAAAAGTTAAAAAATAATTAATATTCTCAGATTTTAGAGAATACACTGTATTAGTTACTGTCATCATTTTATCTGTATAAAGGATATTCAGAGAAAAATATGATTGTGAAAGGAATAAATACAAAATTTGAAAGATGAATTTGAGTCAATAACTTGGTATGATGGTTCATGTTATGTGTCAACTTGAAGGGGCCTAAGATGATATTTGGTAAAACATCATTTTGAATGTATTCTTTAGGGAGTCCTAGATGAGATTAACATTTGAATATTTTGAAATACTTTGAGAAGGACAGGTATTAGTTCTTCTCAGAATGTTTGGTAAAATTCACCTGTGAAGCCATCTGGTCCAGTGCTTCTGTTTGTTGGGAGTTATTTTTTTTTATTTTTTATTCCTGCTTCAATTTCATTAGGTGTAATCTGTCTATTCAGACTCTCTGATTCTTCCTGAATTAGTTTTGGAAGATTGTATGTTGCTAGGAATTTATCCATTTCATCCATGTTGTACAATTTGTTGGCATATAGTTTTTCATAATAATTTTTATGGTACTTTGTATTACTTTAGTTTCAGTTGTTCTTTCTCCTCTTTCATTTATTATTTTATTGATTTGGGTCTTCTCTCTCTTTTTCTTGATTAGTTTGTTTAGAAGTGTGTCAGTCTTATTTTTTCAAAGAACTAGCTCTTGGAATCATTGATCTTTTGTATTGTTTTTTTAGACTCTATTTCATTTATTTCTGCTCTGATCTTTATTATTTCCTTCCACACACTTTGGATTTTTTTGCTATTTTTCAAGTTCTTTTAAGTGTTAAAGTTAGAGTGTTTATTTAAGCTTTTTCTTGTTTCTTGAGATAGGCCTGTAGTGTTATGAATTTCCCTCTTTGGATTGCTTTCCCAGTGTCCTGCAGATTTTGGGTTGTTGTGTTCTTATTTTCACTTGTTTCAAGGAATCAATTTTATCCTTGATTTTATTGTTGACCCATTCATTGTTTAACAACATATTATTTGGCTTCCATACCTTTATGTATGTTTTACTTTTCTTCTTGTAATTAATTTTTAGTTTCATAGCATTGGCTGAGAGAGGATGCTTGATATGATTTCAATCTTTATAAATTTATTGAGACTCCTTTTGTGTCCTGACATGTGGTCAAACCTAGAAGACATGCCATTTGCATTTGTAAAGGATGTATATTCTGTAGCTTTGGAGTGAAATACTTTGTAGATTAAACTAAATCCATTAGATCTAGTGTGTCATTTAAGGTGATTATTTCCTTGTTGATTTTCTGTCTGGAAGATCTATCTGTTACTCTGTAGATATCAATTAATTCCATTTGATCTAGTGTGCCATTTAAAGCCACTGTCTTCTTGTTGATTTTCTGTCTAGAGAATGTATTCATTAGAGAAATACATGCAGAAAAATGAAACTAGACCACCTTCTTATGACACACATAAGCATAAATTCAAAATGGATTAAAGACTTAAATGTGGCCCTGGCTGGCATAGCTCAGTGGATTGAGCGCGAGCTGCGAACCAAAGTAAGGGAATTCGCAGGTCCGATTCCCAGTCAGGGCACATGCCTGGGTTGCAGGCCATGGCCCCCAGCAACCGCACATTGATGTTTCTCTTTCTCTCTCTCTCTCTTTCTCCCTCCCTTTCCTCTCTAAAATAAATAAATAAATAAAATCTTTAAAAAAAGAGACTTAAATGTTAGACCTGAAACCATAAAAATCTTTGAAGTAAACATGTCAGTAAAATGTCAGACATTGCTCATGGCAATATTTTGTCTGATATATCTCCTCAAGCAAAGGAAATAAATGAAAAAATAACCAAATGGGACTGCATCAAACTAAAAAGGTTTTACACAGGAAAGGAAACCATCAACAAAATAAAAAGAAAACCTACAAAGTGGGATAATATATTTGTCAATACTTCAGATAAGAGGTTAATATACTTCCCTGCCTGGTGTGGCTCAGTGGATTGAGTGCCAGGCTGTGGACCAAAGGGTCACCAGTTCAGTTTCGAGTCAGGGCATATGCCTGGGTTGTGGGCTAGGTCCCTAGTTAGTAGGGGGTGCATGAGAAGCAACAACACATCGATGTATCTCTCTTTTTCTCCCTCACTCCCCCTTTCTCTAAAAATAAATAAATAAAATCTTTAAAAAAAGAGGTTAATATCCAAAATTGATAAAGAACTTATAAAACTCAATAGCATAAAAATAAAGAAGACATAAAGATGGACAATAGACATATCAAAAGATGTTCAATGTCACTAATTATCAGGGAAATGCAAATTAAAACCACAGTGAGATGTCACCTCACACTGGTCAGAATGGCCCATCAATAAATCAACAAACAATAAGTGCTGGAGAGGATATGAAGAGAGGAGAGCCCTTTTGCACTGTTGGTGTGAATAGAGATTGGTGTAGTCACTGTGGAAAGCAGTATGGAGATACCTCAAAAAAATTGAAAATGGCCTCTATCTTCTTATTTCACCATAATCTCCACCTTTACATCCCACAATTGCATAAAAGTCAATTAACATTAGTTTTTTTTTTATTTCACATTTACTCTTGCATATGGCTAAGTGCATCTATTTTACAAAAACTACTGGACTCCCTGGTAGTTCCTCTTAAAAGGCCCATGTGGAACTTACTCAGGCAAAATCCCTTTGCTCTAATGCCACTAGGGTAGCAGCTTAAAAGGCACCAGTGGCATATGTGGATGAACTTAAGTGTCTAGCAACAGAGAGTTCTCTCTCAGGCAGAAAGGTGGGCAGAGGCTACTGTGTATATTTTTAGCCTCTCTCCCACACAGCCAAAGAACTGGCAGGTGAGAGCCATATCTAAGACTCCATCAACCTGGCTTAAACACTGTTTGCCCTGCCCTGGCACTTACCTGAGGCTCCACCCCACCCAACTTATAAGCCAGCTCCCAGCACTGTACTTCTGGGTAAGTGGCTCCAGGACTGGCACTAGCAGTAGCCAGCTTTGGATCACAGTTTGGCTCCACCTAGGAAACTCCAAGCTCAACACAAGTAGCAGCCATCTACAGATTGCTTTGTATCTCATGCTGGGTAGCCCTGGGAAGAACACAGGTGGTTGTTGAAGCTGATCTGCACAACCCAGGAAACCCCAGAACCTGCATACCCAAGGACAGTTACACATCATGTTGCGGTACCACCACCATGCCCTGGCACAGCTGATTCCCCATGGAAGGTGGAGGTTGGAGGTCAGGGGTCACAGCCAGTTTTTGCAGGTGACTGGCCTGGGTAAATCCCTCCCATAGAACTGTCAACAGCAAACAGAATTCAAATACACAAGAAGAGGTGCACTCAGCCCACAAAGAGGGAACACCATGAGAACCAAGTTTGGTGACAGGGAAGGCTGGGCTACTGGAACATACAGGCCACACTATCAAAACAGAAGGTCATAGCAGCTCTACTAATACATAGAAACAAACACAGGGAGGCTTGCAAAATGAAGAGACAAACATTGTCCAAATGAAAAAAAAAAAAAAAAAACAGATCAAAACTCCAGGAAAAAAAAAAAAAAAACTAAACAGAATGGAAATGAGCAATCTTTTAGATGCAGAATTCAAAATTTTGGTTATAAGGATGCTCAAGGAACTCAGTGAGTACTTCAACAGCATAAAATAGAATCAGGAAGAAATACAAGATATACTAATGGAAATGAACACTTTACAGAGAATCACCAGTAGAGTGGATGAAGCTGACAATCAAATCAATGATGTAGAACATAAGGAAACAAAAACAACCAAGCAGAGCAATAAGAAGAAAAAAGATTTAAAAAAAATGAGAGTAGTGTAAGAAGCTCTTGGGACAACTTCAAGAGAACCAACATTTGAATCATAAGGAGGAGAAGAGAGAGAGAACAAGGGGTTAGAAATGTATTTGAAAAACAATTATGAAAGAGAACTTCCCTGATTTGGTGAAGGAAATAAACATACAAATCCAGGAAACACAGAGTCCCAGACAAGATGGATGTAAACAGGTCAACACTAAGATGCATCATAATTAAAAGGCAAAAGGTTAAAGATAAAGAGAGAATCTTAAAGGAAACAAGAGAAAAGCAGTTAGTTATCTATAGGGGCATTCCTATAATGTTATCAGTCAATTTCTCAAAAGAAAATTTGCAGGCTATAAGAAATTGGCAAGAAATATTCAAAGTCATGAGAAGCAGGGACCTACAGCCAGAATGTTCTACCCAGCAAAGCTATCATTTAGAATTGAAGAGCAGATAAAGGGCTTTCCAGACAAGGAAAAACTGAAGTAATTCACCATCACCAAAACATTATTATATGAAATGTTATAGGGACTTACTTAAGAAAAAGAAGATCAAAACTATGAACAATAAAATGGCAACAAAATACACTATCAACAATTGAATCCAAAAAAAATTAATAAACAAGAACAGATGTAGAATCATGGATATGGAGAATATTTTGATGGTTACTATATGGGAGTGGTGTTTGGGGGAATGGGTGAAGAGGTGAGGAGATTAAGAAGTATAAATAGGTAGTTACAGAATAGCCATGGGGATGTAAAGTACAGTACAGGGAATGGAGTAGCCAAGGAATGTATACATGTGACCTATGGACATGAACAAAGGTGGGTGTACTGGTTGTGGTGGAAAAAAGTGGAAAATCGATACAACTGTAGCAGCACAATCAATAAAATGTTTATAAAAAAGAAAAATGAATTAAAAACTGAACTACTGTTTGACCCACCAATCCCACTTCTGGGAATATATTCTAATAATCCTGAAACACCAATCAGAAAGAATAAAAGTAGCCTTATGCTCATAGTAGTATTATTTACATTATTTACATATGGAAGCAAATCAAGTCCATCAGTTGATGAGTATGTACAATATCTATGGGACATTTATGTCATGGAATACTACTCAGCCATAAAAAGAATAAAATTCTACCCTTTGTGACAGCATGGGTGGACCTGGAAAATATTATGCTAAGTGAAATAAGCCAGTCAGAAAAAGACAAATACCATACCATTTCACTAATATGTGGAACTCTGAAATGAAAAAAAAACTGAATTAACATGCAAAATATAGATAGACTCATAGATATAAAGTAGGTTGACAGCTCTGGATATGGTATTAGGATGTGGGGGGATTGAGCAAAAAGGAAAAAGGACCCAATGACATGGACAACAGTGTGCTGACTGCAGTGGGTAAGGGGGTATAGGTGGGGTATACAGTTATGGAAAAATACAATGAAAGAATAAATGTAATGTTGAAAAAATAAATGAAATAAAATATATTTTTTTTCTGGGGAAGATAAGAAAAACACTTAAATCAATAGACTGAGAAAGCAGATTGCCCTCCTTAATGTATGTGGGCCTCATTCAACCAACTGATGACTTGAATCCAAAAAAGAGACTAAGAGGGAAATTCTCCACCTGGCTCCTAATAATTTAACTAAAAATAAGTACATAAAAGTACTTAAACAAAAACTGAGACAGCAAAATGCTCATTAGCCTTTCAAAGATTTTTAGCGAATGCAATTTGCTTAGGTGTTTTTCCATCCTGAGATTTCTGAGTTAGGCAAAACAAAGGCAAACACCTTACAGCTGTCCTTTGGGGAACCCCTAAGAAAACCAAAAGACACAAGCACAATTCCTTGAAAAGGAGGCCCATGTTGCTCTCTCTGGGACCATGTATACACACTGGGAACTTGGGATGCCAACTTCAAGGGTTCTGCCATGCCAGAGAGGAAGGTGGGACAAGACTAAATCTACATACTGCTCCCTTTCTTTAGTATCTTAAAAGTTTTTTAAAAATCAGAGGAGGAACTATGTTTTATTCAATAGCATTCCCAGTGTGTGAAGTTTCATGAGTGTTGATAAATTGACCTCATGTAATTTGTGTTTCAATAGATTAATAAATCTAACTCCCATCTCCCAATGAACTACATCAGAAAATATCTCATAAGCCCTGGCTGGCATAGCTCAGTGGATTGAGAGTGGGCTGCGAGCCAGGGCGTCGCAGGTTCGATTCCCAGTCAGGGCACATGCCTGGGTTGCGGGCCATGGCCCCCAGCAACTTCACATTGATGTTTCTCTCTCTCTATCTCCCTCCCTTCCCTCTCTAAAAATAAATAAATAAAAATATAAAAAATATGCATAGCACAGATTGAATAAAATTATAAAATGTATAAATTTAATGTTAGTGTTATGTCTCAGAATTTTAAGCACCTCCAATTTTATGTAAATTTATTATTTTATAATTTAGTTATAGCACTTTCCAGTTTCAATGCATAGCTATAGTAAAAAAGTTTGTTTAAAGTTTAAAAAATAACACAACAGTTATCCTACAGTGTCTTTTTTTTTGATTAAGCATTTGCATGGTTGCTGTACATCTTTGACTATATTCCCAAGTACTTAAAAATTGATTTGGATAGTTATTGTTCATATATTAGGTAACTTTGTTACAGGGTGGCTCTTGGAGCTCCCTATATCACCATTTTTGATGTCACTTCATGGTGGTTTGTAGTACATATTTTCTTAATGATAAATGATGTTGAGAATCATTTCATTTGCTTGTTGGCCATTTGTGTATCTTCTTTAGAGAAATGTCTATTCAGAACTTTTGCCCAATTTAATTTTTTCATATTTTGCAATTGTGTATTTCACTTATAAGGACTTATTAAATTTTTGATTTATAGATACTTAATTGCAGTCTATATCTTGCATTTTTATTTTCTTTAGTGTCTGTTAAAGGCAAACATTTTAAATTTCAATAAAGTAAAACTTGTTATTTGTATGTCCTATTTACACATTTTCTAACTTTTAATGTCTCTAAATTTTTCTTTATTTTTTAAACTTAGAATCTTATTTTTTAAAAGTTGAGATTTTTGTTACCATGAATAAACAATTTTTATAGCAACATTCATTGTCTCTCCAAATAATAGACCTTCTTTAATTTCTCAAAGTGATGCTTTGTGTTTTACAATTTATGCATCATACAAATATTTTAATAATATATTGCTAAGTATTTCAGTAGACTTTAATACTATTATATATTATATTTTTTAAATTTTAAAATTCTATTTCTGATTATTCACTGATGGCATATAGAAATAAATTGATTTTGTATGTTGAGTCTCTATCCTTTGTCCTTAGAAAATTCAGTTGCTGGTTTAAATATTTTTGTTTTGCAGATTTTGTTTTATATGAATTTCTGCATATACTATTGTGTCACCTAAACATAGTTTAATTTTTTCTAATTTTTTATGGATTTCTTTTGCTTGTTTTGCAAAGGTTAGGATCTCCAACACAATGTAGAATAAAAGTGGTGACAGCACTTCTGATTGCCAGTCCTCACCTCAGCAGCCCATGTGACCAGGCAGGTATGTAGTTGAGATGCTCTTCAGCACCCTAGCTTGAACCAGGGGGTCCCCCTGCCCCTTGCTCTCACTGAGTTCTTGCATATGCTTTGTGCTGAGTGAGGGTGAGAGGTAAGAATCTGACCAAGAAGAGCTGACCACAGTGGCCCTGGCCTGCTGACCCTGGGTAGGCAGCACAGAAGAAGCTGGAAGCAGAATGAATGCAGTTCTTTATCAGCTTATTTTTAGCCATGTTATGTAAGTGGTTTTATCTCAATGTCACGAAGGGAGGGGGTCTCAGACTTAATTACAGGCTGACAGCCTTTGCTTTTCAAGCAAGCTATTCTGGCAAACCAGATACAAGGATTTGTGAGCTTCTGCTAAACAGAAGCGCCCCTTCCAAGGTGAGCACTCAGCAAAACTTTGAGCCGTCTCCTCCCTGCCTCTCTGACCAGCCCAACCCAGCTTCTTGGTTGAGCTTGGCTTAAGGAGGTAGTGACTTGTCTCAGATCACAGGGGAATTTTGTGCCTGTCAAAGGAGCTGCTTTTCCCACCCCTCCTTCCTCCTGGCAGCCTCCTAAGAGAAGGATCCATCTAATCAGAACTCTTTCTTTTCCTCTTCCTGGATTAAAGCACTTGTCATCTGTACTCAGAAAGTTCCAAAGGAGGAAAGCCTGGTGGCACAGAGCCCTGTGGGTGAGGCCTGCTGTCTATCCACAGACGGGCTTGCCACTGAGAATGTGGGCAAGAATGTGGACACAGAGATGAGGAGGAGTCATTACAAGGAGCTGACCACTTGGACACCAGTGGCATCAGCAGCCCTTGGGGCTTGGGCAGGTTTCTTGGCCCTTCCACGACCCACCTGTAAGTGGAGGCAGGCAGGTACCTGCTGCAGCAGAGCATATGAAAGGGAGTCAAGATATAAACAAATCAGGAAAAGCACCGAGAACTGTACCTGGCACGTGGCAATGAGCCCTCAGTGTTTCAGCAATTGGAAGGGGACATCTTCACAGAACACCAAAATGCTGTGCAGAGAGACACACGAAGGCCCATATCCCTTCACATGTGTGGACTTCACATGTGGACTTCTTCCAGAGAAACAGGGTAGAAGGAGAGACACTGATAAGTACCCCTCTGCCACATAAGGCTGGTCACAGGAACAATGTGAGCCATGGGGAACATACATAGCCTTGGTGTAAAGAGAAGGGCACTTCCCTTCTCCATTGTCTTCCCCTAAAACCATCATCCCAGTAACCAGGAGAAAAACACTAGGCAAGTTCCAACAGAAGGGCAGTTTTCGCAATCCCACCCAGCATGCCTCAGCACTGTCACAGTCACACACAAAACAAGGAACTTGAGACCATCGAAGCCCAGAGGAGCCTGTGGTGACATGACCATCATATATGTCAGGTGGGGCTCTGGAGCAGAAAAGGGACAATAGGCAAAAACTAAGGAAACTGGAACCAGTGTAGACTTCAGTTAGCTGTAATGGATCACTTTGGGCTTGTTAATTGTAACAAATGGAACACAATAACAACATTACCAATAACAATATTACCAATAGGAGAAACTGGATATTGGGGTTGGGTAGGTTTGCAATTGTTATGTATTTAGAACTACCCTGAAACTTAAATTTTATTAAAAGCAGGTCTCTAATGACTTGGGGGTGGAGTGGTGACAGAGACATTTTTTCTTGCTCTTTGTCTTAGGTAAAATGTGTTCAGTATTTTGCAATTAAACATGATACAAGCTTAGTAATATGTTTTTAATAAAGATCACTTATAGGTTTCCTTTGTCACTTTTAATAAATTTACTTCTATTCTTAGATTACTAAGAGGTTTCATTATGTGAATTTCAATGCTTTGAATTATTCGAAATATCATACTTACATATTTTTAGTGTGTTTATATATTGATTTACTTTTAATCTTTAAAACAAAACTGCATCCTGGGAATAAACCCAACCCGGTTAAGATATATTATTTTTATATGTATTATTGAATTCAAGTTACAAGTGTCTTGTTAAGAACTTGCACCCATGTTCATCATAAACTTATAGAATTCAAACAGAACCGCCCCCTCCCCCTGGCTGTGGGTCTATTACTCTATGGTTCTTTTTGCCCACCACCAGTAAGAACTGTGGCTCTTAATGCCAGAGTTAGGTAAGGGGGAAGAAACTATCTATTCAAAAGTTATACATGTTTAGAATAATGGTGGAATTCTGCCATTAAATCTCACTCCCTTTAGAGATGAAGATACACCCACAAGCACACAGTCCTGTCCTCTCCCTTTGCTCAGTTAGGCTAGTCTTAGAGCATGCCAGTCAGAAGTACTGCCTTAAAAAAAAAAATAGAAGTCCGCAGCTCACTTCTCCCAGTTCTTCCCAGTAATCCGTGCTCTGCTGGGCAGGCCTCTCTTGGTTCCCAGCACCATCACTTGTGTCGCCGAGATCTCCAGTTCTTGATCTAAAACTACATGGCACCTCTTTATGGCTGGCCAGTAAGAGTCCTTTCACCCCTCTTTTGACACACATGGTCTCACAAGGTCCTGCATTTTTCCATTTCAAAGGGCAGCCTGCCTTTTTGTTTAAATCCTGGCGTGGCTCCTCCTCTGTAACCCCATTTCTAAATCCTCCCACAATCAGCTACACCTGCTAGCACTACCACATTTTTTTTTGTTTTTTTGCCTTTCTTGGTTGCCATAGTCTGGGAAGGCATGGCCCAGTTTCACAGGTGGGCACAGGTAACCAGGTTCTTGGTGATCGGGACAAAGAATTGAACCAAACACCCAGAGTCTATAGCATAGAACATGAGAGAAGGCCAACTCCAAGCAGGCCTCATGAAGGCCAGACTCCAGTTGACCTCATGGGCTGGAGGGACTCTATTCTTATAGGACAGATCCTTCCTGGCTAGTTTTGGCAGGCTTTTACCACGCATGTGCAAGTAGTTGTATTAATTTAAAGCTACTGCACATGTGGTCTCCCATGACATTCCCTCATTGGCCACCAGGGAAGGGGATCCCACAATGTTACCGAATTGACTCCCCTTCTCGTGTGGTCCCCCTATACTAGGTTTGCCTTTCCCATCACCAGAGAATTATATTTCTCCATGTTAGAGATTGGTGAAAACGAAAGGAATCATTTATTCAAGTTATACAGACTTCAGAGTAATGACTTAATGTCTTTATCAAAATCCCAAAGTCCCTTAAAACACCCACAAACACACACAGTCCTTCCTTCCCCTCTTTGCCAGGTCTGGAGTACCACATCTCAGGAAAAGAAATAGAAGTCCGTGGCTCAGGCAGCCCCCGGTTCTTCCCAGTAATCCATGCTCAGCTGGTAGGCCTCCCTCGATTCCTGGCACCATCAGATGTGTTGCTGAGATCTCCAGTTCTTATTCCCAAACCACATGGCACCTTCTCATGGCCCACCAGCAAGAGTCCTTTCACCCCTTTCCTTCCTGCAGTGTCTCTCCTGCATTCTTCCAAACTGCTAAGAGAGAGCTCTGCATAGCTGCTACATCTTACTTTCCAGCTTCCTAAGCTGTGTGGCAAAGAGAGACCCAAAGTCACATGATTCTCCCCTGCCAAAACCAAGTGGTGGTTCTCTGCTAAAGCCGCATAGTAATTCTCTGTTAAAGCCGCTTGGTAGTTCTCCATTAAAGCTGAGTGGTGGTTCTTTGCTAAAGCTACATGGTGATTCTTTCTCACATGGCTGCTGGGATCCCCACTCTGGCCAAAGCTGCGTGATTCTCCCCTCAACGGCTGCCGTGTAGCATCCAACACACGCGAGAACCAATATCGGAGACTTTCAGGGGTTCAAAGATGTTATTTTATTGGCCAAGTTTAACCTGCGCAGGGGCGAACTCTCAAAGTGTCCAGCGACACAATGCCCACAAGGAGCTGCAAACAAGAGCCGCCGCGAGCACGTACAACTACGTTCTTATATAGGGGCAGGCAAGCAAGCGTTATACAGAAGCAGACGTGGCAGTTAGCAATTCGCTTACAGAGACCGCACGGGGGAATTTCAAACCAAGCGTCTTTGCATAAGGTGGGAAGGCAGGCTGTTTGTTCATTAACCTAGTAATCTCCTGGCTCTAGCTAGCTAGTTTTCTATTTTCTCATTAAAAACTACAAAGCACTGCTTATCTAGCCTACTCAGGGGAGAGCATCTGCTAGACACAGGATGTTTGCTTAACTGCCCTGTGTCTCCCTTATCATTTCCTTTTAGCTACAATGTGGTTCTTGTCTATTAGAGGAAATTTAGTTCTTAATTTCCTTATTCCCAACATGCCGCATCTGGGTTTAAATCCCCGTGTCAATCTTCCTCTGCAGCCTCATTTCTGACTCCTCCCACAATCGGCTACACTTGTCAGTGCTCCCATATCCTTCCAGCTTTACTAGGCTGCTATAGTGAGTCTGGGCATACATGGCCCTGTGGCATGGAACCAGTCATCTCCCAGCTCTTGTGCAGGCTCTGTAACCAGGGGGTGTGGCCTCCCAGTGAGAGCTTGGGTGGAAGTCCCTCCCTTTTCCCTGGCTCAAAGAATGGCCACAGCTATTTAGCATATCTATGAAACCAGTTAATGGTTATAGATATGTTAAATGACCATTGTAGAGGTTATCTGCAAAACTGTTGCTATGCAAAACAACTCAATGGCCCTGCTCCATATGTATCCCATCCCCCAGCTTAGACTTGTGGGGGTGAGGACATCCCATATTTTTAATATTTCCTGGATGCCCTCAGTTCTGGACCCCATTACAAATCATTCTTTTGGGGGGCTCCTGGTTACACCCTCTTACACCAGTAGCATGGAGCAAACTATTTCCAAGCTCTGTAACCAGAGTAGCTGCCTCCCAGCTATAGCATGGGTGAAAGTCTGACCCTAACCCAGTCAAACTATTTAGCATTAGTAAAGCTAGCCTGCTGTTATTGAAATGCAAAGTGACTCTCAATTTCCCTGCTAGTGCTCTTCCCAGCCCTGAAACTAGGCTGGTGGGGGGTTTTGGGGCTTCTCAGCTACACTCTGTTCTGAACATCATTCTGCACCCATTATATATTAACCTCTTCTGTTTTCTGGTTGAGTTTATGTAAAAAGAATATTAAGTATCTCTTACATGTTTAGTGCATGTTATAAGTCGTATGCATTTGAACTTTCCTTTTTGAGATTTTTACAGCAATTTTAAAGTTTTAAATATGTGTGTGTGTGTATATAGTCTGTTCAGAAGGTATCCAGACATGTAATATGAAAAGTGGAGACATTTATTGAAGAAGATACAAGTATAAGAAACACTGTACATAGGACAATGACGCAGTCCCCTTCAAAGTAGGCACCTTGGAACCTCACACAGTTCTCCCAATCACCATCAGCTACCCTGTCATATTTTTCTGAACCTCACTGATGGTCTGAAATCTCTTTACTTTCAAAGGTAATTTTAGTTTGGGGAAAAGCCAGAAAGTGCAGGGCTCCAAATCTGGGCAGTAGCAGGGGCTGAGTCACCTGGGTGATTTGATGTTTCACCAAAACTCTATATGACATGTAATACATGAGCTGGCAGTGTCATGATAAAGCTGCCAATCACCAATTGACCATAGCTGTGGCCCTCTGAATCATATGAATAGTTGCCATGGAGGAATGTTTAAGCTTAATGCAAAATTTGATGCAGATTTGTTGCTCTATTCATTCAGTCATTTTGAACTCAGTGAACACATAGTACACATGCCCACTCATCTGCTCACTCATGAGTGTCTACCTTGTTCATGCATGCACATTCCAGTTCATCCTCATTGGCTGCCCAGTTACATTGATGTCATAGAAACCATTCTCATTATATTAACGAAGACTGGAATTTTTCCAGACAGTGTTCATATATATATATATATATATGTGAAATATAGCCATACACACACACACACACACGGCTATTTAAATTATCTGATTTTTCTTTGTGAGCATTGAGGTTTTTGATCTTAGATAATTTTTTAATTTCATCAATATTGGCAAATAATTGACACAAAATAACAATCTATTTTAATTATTTAAGATTTGTAATATCTATATTTTTTTAAACACTTGAAGCTTTCTTTTAAGATTTTATTTATTTATTTTTAGGAAGGGAAGGGAGGGAGTGAGAGAGAGAGAGACAGAGAGAGAGAAACATCAATGTGTGGTTGCTGGGGGTTATGGCCTGCAACCCAGGAATGTACCCTGGCTGGGAATCGAACCTGGGACACTTTGGTTCCCAGCCCGTGCTCAATCCACTGAGCTACGCCAGCCAGGGCTGTAATATCTATATTGATAGCCATTTCCATCTTCTTAATAGTGGACATGTACCTTTTCTCTTTTTTTCTCAGACTAATTTTCTCAGACTCTTCTGAGTAAAGGTTTATCAATTTTGTTGACCTTCTGAAAGAATATACTGTTGCTTTCATTGATATTCCCCTTGTCTTATCATGCTTTTAATTTAACTGATTTCTACTTTTGTTCTTATTTCTTTTTTCTTTTGTTTGAATATTTATTGTATATTTTTCCATTACCATTTATTATTTCTTTATAATTTTAACCATAGCTTTCACGTTTTTTATTTTTTTAAACAGAATCTTAGATCATTTAGATCATTCATTTCAGATGTTTCTTTTGTTTAAATGTATATGTTTGATTCTGTAAGTTTTCCTCAAAAATCTTTAGGCTATATCTCTCAAATTTTTAGATGCTTATTTTTTTTAGTTCAAAATATTTGTGATTTCCCTCCATTTCTCCTTTTGTTACAGAACAAACAAGGGGGGCCTGGGACGATATACTATTATTGAAAGAAGCCCCCGGGTCCGTTATGTCCGCCGCCCGAGGAAAGACGTCTCTCAGTTCCAGAGATTTGTGAAAAGGAAAGGAAACGTTTATTTAATGCCATACAAACTTAAAGTAGTGACCTAATGTCTTTATCAAAAATCCTAAAGTCCCTTAAAACACCCACAAACAGACACAGTCCTTCCTTCCTTCCCCCTTTGCCCAGTCCAGAGTACTGTATCTCAGGAAAGGAAATAGAAGTCCATGGCTCAGGCAGTCCTCTGGTTCTTCCCAGTTAGTACTCCATCTCTACTGGGAGACCTCCCTGGGTTCCCGGCACCCTCAGCTGAGTCGCCGGGATCTCTGCTAAAACCAGGAGGTTGTTTCCCCTTCTAAAGCTGCGGGGGTCCCCACTCTGGCAAAGGCATGTGGTCCTCTCTCCCAAGGCTACGGGAGTCCCTGCTCTGCCAGAGCCACAGGGTTCTCCCTCTCAGGGTTGCAGGAGTCTCCACTCTGTCCAGGCCACATGGTTCTCTGCACTTCCACAGCCACATGGTTCTCTCTCTCAGGGCTGCGCATGGTTCACCTCCTCTCAGGGCTGTGCATGGTTCCCCTTCTCAGGGCTGCACATGGTTCTCCCCCTCAGGGCTGCGGGAAGGGAGAGTCCCCACTCTGCCAGAGCCGCGTGGTTCTCCCTCTCAGGGATGCGGGAGTCTCCACTCTGTCCAGGCTGCGTGATCCTCCCTCTCAGGGCTTCGGGAAGGGAGAGTCCCCACTCTGTCAAGGCCACGTGGTTCACCCTCTCAGGGCTGCGGGAAGGGAGAGTCCCCACTCTGTCCAGGCTGCATGGTTCTCCCTCTCAGGGCTGCGTATGGTTCTCCCTCCAATGGCTGCCGCATCTCGGTTTAAATTGCAGTGCCCGTCTTCGTCTGCAGCCCCATTTCCCACTCCTCCTACACTCAGCCTCACATGCCAGAACTCATATCCTTCCAGCTTTACTGGACTGCCATCATGAGTCTGGGCAGGTGTGGCCCCAAGTTCTGGAGCCAATCATCTCCAAGCTCCCACGCAGGCGCTGTAACTCTGGGGACCTGCCCCCCAGTTAGTCTTGGTGGGGAAGTTACTTTCATTCCCCCAGCTAAGAGCAGGGCCACAGCTATTTAACATATCTAAGCAACCAGCCAAAGGCTATAGATATGTTAAATGACCATGCCAGAGCTTAGCTACAAGGCTGTTGCTATGCAAAACAGCCCTCAAAGGCCCTGCTCCATTTGTCCCTTCCCCCAACCCACACCCTGGGGGGAGGGGTGAAGACATCCTAAAATCTCCTAGACACCTTGAGTTCTGGACCCCATTTCAAATGCCCATTTGGGGTCCCCCCTCTTGGCTGTACCCTGTAACACTTTGGCCCATGAGCTTTGTAGAACATATGATTAACTTACAAGTATATGGATATTTTCAGAACCCAGTTATTAATTTCTAAATTATTTCCTGTGGATAGAGAATGTATATTACATGGTTTCAATCCTTGCAAATCGATTGAGGCATGTTTTAAGGCTTCAACTATAGTATATTTTGGAAGATATTGCATTAGAACTTGAAAATGATACTTATTTTGTTTTTACTTTTTGGTGAAAATTCTATGGGTCATAAAGTTCAAAAGTTGCTAGTATTTCTCAAGTCGATTATATGCATATTGATTTTTATTTATATTGTACCAACTAATTAGGGAGAGATTCTACAATCTTCAACTATTTATTTAGCTTTACTTTTCCAGTTTTATTATTCTTTGAATTATGAACATTGAAATACTTTTTAAATGCATCAGATATTTAAGTTTTATGTACTTTCAAAGAATTGACCCATTTATCATGGGATAAGTAAAGTCCTTATCACTTGTGAAATTATTTGCTCTGAAACCCATGTCATCTGATTTTAGTATATGTATTCTGACTTTTGTTTCAGTAGTGTCAGTATAATGTCTTTTTTCTGTTTTACCTGTGTCTTCCTATTTAAAATGTATTTATTATTTTTAGTATATAATCAGCTTTTACTTATATATACAGTCTGACAATATCTACATTTCTTTACAATTTTATTATGTTTTATTGTTGTTCAACTAAAGCTGTTTCCATTTTCCCCAAACACTCCCCTGCCCCAATCATCCTCACCTCCAACCCTCAAACTTATCCCTTCTGGATTTGTCCATGTGTCTTTTATACATGTTTCTTGATGGACCTTCCCCTATTTTCCCCCATTATCCCTCTCTTCCATCCTCTCTGGTTACTGTCAGTTCATTCTTTATTTCAAAGTTTCTGGTTTTATTTTGTTTGACTGTTTGTTTTGTTGATGAGGTTCCACTTGTAGGTGAGATTATATGGTATTTCTCTTTCATTACCTGGCTTATTTCTCTTAGCATAATACTCTCCAGTTCTATCCAAGCTGTCACAAAGGGTAGGACCTCCTTCTTTCTTTCTGCTGTGTAGTATTCCATTGTGTAAATGTACCACAGATTTTTTATCCACTCATTTATTGGTGGGCATTTAGGTTGCTTCTAGTACTTGGCTCTTATAAATTGTACTGCTATGAACACTGGAGTGCATAAGTTCTTTTGAACTGGTGTTTTAGGATTCTCAGGGCATAATCACAGCAGTGAAATTGGTGGTTCAAAAGGCAGTTCCATTTTTAGCTTTCTGAGGAAATTCCATACTGTTTTCCACAGTAGCTGCACCAGTCTGCATTCCCACCAAAAGTGCACTAGGGTTCCCTTTTCTCCACAACCTCTCCAACACTTGTTGCTTGCTGCTTTGTTTGTGAAGGCCATTCTGACCAGTGTGAAGTGTTATCTGATTGTGGTTTTAGTTTGCATCTCTCTGATGACTAGTGATGCTGAACATCCTTTCACATGTCTCTGGGCCCTCTGGATATCCTCCTTCAAGACCTTTGCCCATTTTTTAAATTGGGTTGTTTGTCTTCCTAGAGGGGAGTCATATGAGTTCTTTATGCGTTTTGGAGATCAAATCCTTGTCTGAGACATCATTAGCAAATATGTTTTCCCATACAGTTCATACCATTTTCATTTTCCTGCTGTTTTCTTTAGCTGTGCAGAAGCTTTTTTATTTTGATAAGGTCCCATTTGTTTATTCTTTCCTTTATGTCCCTTGCTCTAGAGGGCATATCAGTGAAAATCTTGCTGCATAGAATATCTGAGATTTCCCTGCCTATGTTGTCCTCAAGGACGTTTATTGTGTTGGAACTTATATTTAAATCTTTTATACACCTTGCATTTATTTTTGGTTATGGTATAAGTTGGTGATCAAATTTCATTCTTTTTGTAGTGGTCCAGATTTCCCCATACCATTTGTTGAAGAGGCTATTTTTATTCAACTTTATGATTCTGCCCTCTTTGTCAAATATTAATTGACCATAGAGACTTGGGTTTATTTCTGGGCATTCTAATCTCTTCCATTGGTCTATGTGTCTGTTATTATGCCAGGACCATACTCTTTTGATTACAGTGGCCTTGTAATATAGTTTGATATCAAGTGTTATGATACCTCCTACTTTTTTCTCCTTTCTAAAAATTGCTGCAACTATTTGGGGCCACTTATGGTACCATATAAATTTTTGAAATGTTTGTTCTGTATCTGTGAAATATGTCATTGATATTTTAATAGGGATTGCATTGAATCTATAAATTGCTTTGGGTAGTATAGACATTTTGATAATATTAATTCTTCTAATCCATGAACGTAGTATTGGCTTCCATTTATTTGTGTCTACCTTAATTTCTTTCTTCAGTGTTATGTAGTTTTCTCAGTACAGGTCTTTTGCCTCCTTGGTTAGGTTTATTCCTAGCTACTTTATTTCTCTTGTTGCTATATCAAATGAAATTCTTTCCCCTTATTTCTGTTTGTGATATTTCATTGTTGGTGTATAAAAATGTCTTTGATTTCTGAATATTGACTTTGTATAGCTGTATACAAATTCAACTGTATAGCTGTTTTACCAAATTCACTAATTAGGTCGAATAGTTTCTGGTGGACTCTATAAGATTTTCTATATACTCTGTCATGTCATCTGAAAACAATGACAGTTTTGTTCCCCCTTTCCAAATTGGATACCTTTTATTTCATTTTCTTGTCTGATTGCTGTGGCTAGGCCTTCCAATACTATGTTGAATAGAAGTGGTGTAAATGGGAATCCTTCTCTTGTTCCTGATCTTTGTGGGAAAGTTTTAATTTTTGCCCTTTGAGTATGATGTCTGTATTTTTCTTGTATATGGCCTTCATTATGTTGAGGTGTGCTCCCTCTACTCCCACTTTACTGAGTGTTTTTATCATAAATGGGTGCTGTACCTTATCAAATGCTTTTTTTGCATCAGTTGATATGATCATGTGGTTTTTGTCTTTGCTTTTGTTTATGTGATGTATTACATTTATTTATTTGTGAATATTGTACCACCCTTGTATCCCTGGTATGAACCCCAATTGATCATGGTGTTTGATATTTTTAATGTATTGCTGGATGTATTTGGCCAATATGTTTTGGAGGATTTTAGCATCTGTGTTCATCAGCGATATTGGCCTGTAATTTTCTTTCTTTGTTGTGTCTTTATCTGGTTTGGGGATTAGGATGATGCTGGCCTCATAAAAAGAGTTTGAGAGTCTTTCCTCTTCTTGGATTTTTTGAAATAGTCTGAGAAAGATAGGGGTTAGCTGTTTCTTAAATGTTTTGTAAAATTCTCCTTTGAAACCACCTGGTCCAAGGCTTTTGTGTGCTGGAAATTTTTTGATTACTGCTTCAATTTCACCCACTGTTATCATTCTGTTCAGGTTTTCTCCTTCTTCTTCATTCTCTTTTAGGGAATTATATTTTTCTAAAAATTTGTCCATTTCACCCAGGTTTTCAGATTTCTTGGCATATAGTGTTTGTAGTAATTTCTTACAATCCTTTTTATTTCTGTGGTATCATTTGTATTCTCTCCTCTTTATTTCTGATTTTATTTATTTGGGTCCTCTCTGTTTTTCTTGTTGTGTCTGCTGAAAGGCTTGTCAATTTTGTTTATCTTTGCTAAGAACCCTACCCTGGGTTTATTGATCCTTTGAATTGCTCTTTTAGTTTCTATGCCATTTAATTTTGGCCTGATCTTGGTTATATCCTTCCTTCTACCTGCTCTGGGCTTTATTTGTTGTTGTTCCTTCAGTTCCTGTAAATGTAGTGTTAGGAACTGTAGTGTTAGGTTATTTATTTGAAATGTTTCTATCTTTTTTAGGTAGGTCTGTATCTCTATGGACTTCCCTCTCAACTGTCTTTGCTGTGACCCATAAGTTTTGGCCTCTTGTGTGTTCATTTTCATTTGTTTCAAGAAACTTTTTGATTTCTTCATTGATATCATTTTTTACCCATTCATTGTTTAATAGCCTCGTATACAATCTCCATAAATTTCAGTGTTTTTTAGTTTTTTCCTTTAGGTTGATTTCTAGTTTCAGGCCCTCATGGTCCAAGAGAATGCTTGATATGATTTTGATTTTCCTGAATTTGTTGAAGCTATTTTTTGTGACATATTATGTGGTCTATTTTTGAAACTATTCCATGTGAATTTGAAAAGAATGTGTATTTTGCTTCTTTGTAATGAAAGTTTATATATATATATATATATATATATATATATATATATATATATCTGTTAAATCCATATGATCTAGGGCATTGTTCCATGCTGCAATATCCTTATTGATATGTTTTATTGATATTATGTTTTTGACAATGGTGTGTTAAAATCCACCAGTATAAGTGTGGTGCTGTTTATATCTTTCCATAAGTCCTCTGACAGTACGCTTATATATTTGGTTGCTCCTATGTTTGGTGCATATATATTTACAATGCTTATATATATTTGATGGATTCTTCCCTTGGGTATTATGAAGTGTTCTTCAGTGTGTCTGTTTATGGTTTTTGTTTTAAAGTCTATTTTTTCTGATATGGGTATTGCTACTCTAGCTTTTTTTTTCCTGTCCATTTGCTCGGAATATTTTTTCCAACATTTCACTTTCAGTCTGTGTAAATCTTTTGTTCTGAAGTGGGTCTCTTGTTGGTAGCATAAGTGTGGGTCATGTTTTCTTATCTATTCAGCTACCCTATGTCTTTTAATTGGAGCATTTAATCCATTAATATTTAAGGTTATTATTGACTGGTACTTGTTCATTTTTCTCTTTTTGCACCTGAGTTCCTTTCTCACTCTTTTCTTATAACAGTCACTTTATCATATCTGCAGTGCTTGTTTGATGGAGGTGTATTCTTTCAGCTTTTTTTTTATCTCAGAAACTCCTTATTTCACCTTCTATTTTAATTGAGAGCCTTACTGGGTAGAGTAGTTTTTATTGCTGGCCTTTGGTTTTCACTACTTTGAATGTTTCTTGACATTTTCTCCTAGCACAGTGTTTCTGTTGAGAAATCAGATGCTAGCCTTATCAGAGCTCCTTTATATATTACTTGTTGTTTTTTTCATTGCTGCTTTTAAGATTCTCTCTTTGTATTTAAAACTCAGGATTTTAATTATGATGTGTCTTGGAGTAGGCCTCTTTGGGTTCATCTTGATTCGGACTCTTGGTGCTTCCTGAACTTGTGTGGTTTTACCCCTCTCCAAGTCCAGAAATTTTTCTGTCATTATTTTTTCAAACAGGGTTTCTATCCTTTGCTCCTTTTCTTCTCCTTCTAGTGTTTTTATTATTCAAATGTTGTTGCATTTCATATTTTCTTAGAGTTCCCTTAAACTATCTTAATATTTTTTTTAGTCTTTTTTGATGCAGCTTCTCTACCTGGGTATTTCTTTATACTTTGTCTTACAGCCCACTAATTCAGTGTTCTCCTTCATCCAGCCTGCTTGTAATTCCTTCTAGTGTGTTTTTACTGCAGAAATTGAATTCTTAATTCTTCCTCATCTTGTTTATAGTTTCTATTTCCTTTTTCATACTGTTGTAGTTTTCACTCACTTCTTTGTAGTTATCTGTGGGTTCCTTGAGTATCCTCATACCCATTGTTTTGAATTCTATATCAGATAGTTTGCTTGCCTCCATTTCTAACCTTATCTTTTATGTGCTCTGAGGCAGGTGAAGGTAGAGTGGATTATGATAGTGGTAGTATATTCTACGGGATTTAAAGTACCAACAAGTGGAGAACAGATAGGAGATCCTTTGGAAAAGTACAGGAATTAACATGATATTTTATCCAAATAGCCAGTTTTTTTTCCAAAGGTGAAAAAGAAATAAGACACTTGTTAGAGAAGAAAAAGAAATTGACCTGAATCCAGAAAGTAGGGCACTTATGTTATTGTAGATGGTGAAATATAATGAGAATAAGGGATAGAAACTTGGCACGGGGTGTGAGAGAATGAAATTACAATAGTAATGAATCTCAGGAAGATAGTAAAATCGACCAAGACCAGATAAGGGTGCTGTGTGGGAATGGGAACAACAATAATATGACAAGAAATATATGATCTGAATAAAAAGAATAAAAAATGAAAGAAGAATAGTGTGTTATAGGAATATGAGTGAAGTGAAGGGAAAGAAATTAAAATGCAATATGAAAGGGAGAAGAAAGAAAACCAGTCAAACAATGAACAAAACAAACTACATGGAAGGAAGAGAAATGAAAAAAGTAATAACAACAAAAAATAAAAATAAAGTGCAAATTCTTTAGGATAACAAAGTGCAAAGTCAATACCTCCCACTGATTTTGAACCCACCAAGTAGGTTCTGCTGGTCTTCCTGGATTGCAAGCAGCAGGAGGCAGGGCTTCATTTCTTTTTTTCTTTCTGTGGTTCTGCATTGGGGGCTATGTCTGGGATCCTATATTTACAAGTGTCCCACCTTTACTTATTATATATGACTACTGATTTTTAAGTATCTTTTTAGAATTTAAAAATATACTTTTAATTTTTCAGTTTGTGTTAATACATCACTTTATGTGTTGTATAAGAACATTACCCCAGTATACTTCCATTTCCTATACCCAAATATCTGGTATTTTTGCTACAAATGGTATATATATATTCTTTTTTTAAAGGAAAACCACTTTTTTAAAAAGATTTTATTTTTTTTTTATTTTTAGAGAGGGAATGGAGGGAGAAAGAGAGGGAGAAACATGAATGTGCGGTTGCTGGGGGTCATGGCCTGCAACCCAGGCATGTACCCTGACTGGGAATCAAACCTGCAACACTTTGGTTCGCAGCCCACGCTCAATCCACTGAGCTATGCCAGCCAGGGCTATATATCAATATTCTAAAACACAATATTTATACTTTAAACAGTCTATTGTTTTAAATATATTTTATTGATTATGCTATTACAGTTGTTCCACTTTTTCTCCCCTTTATCCTCCTCTGCCTTGCAGCCTGCTCCCTCCAGCATTCCACCCCTTAGTTCATGTACATGGATTGTACATATAAGTTCATTGGCTTCACCATTTCCTATACTATTCGTAACCTACCCCCTGTCTCCTTTGTACCTGGTAATTATGCTTGCTATTCCCTGTACTTTCCCCCCATAGTCCCCTCTCCCTGTCTCTGTTGATAAACCTCCATGTGATCTCCATTTCTGTGATTATGTTCCTGTTCTAGTCGTTTGCTTAGTATGTTTTTGTTTTGTTTTGTTATGTTCTTGTTTTGTTTTGTTTCTTCTCTATGTTTTAGGTTGATACTTGTGAGTTTCTTATCATTTTACTGTTCATAATTTTGATCTTCTACTTTTTCTAAGATAAAATCTGTTAACAATTTATATAATAAGGGCTTGATGATCATTAACTCCTTTAACTTGACTATGTCTGGGAAGCACTTGATCTGCCCTTCCATTCTAAATGATAATTTTGCTGGATAGAGTAATCTTGGGTGTAAGTCTTTGCCTTTCATGACTTGGAATACTTCTTCTAGCCTCTTTTTACCTATAAGATTTCTTTTGAGAAATCAACTGGCAGTCTTATGGGAACTCCTTTGTAGGTACCTCTCTCCTCTTCTCTTGCTGCTTTTATGACCCTCCCCTTACCTTTAATTATGGGTAATTTAATTATGATGTGTGTTTGTGTGTTCCTCCTTTGGTCCAATTTCTTTGGGATTCTCTGAGATTCCTAGGTTTGCATGTATATTTCCTTTGCCAGATTGGGGAAGTTTTCCTTCATTATTTAAATAAGTTTTTAATTTATTGCTCTTCATCTTCTCCTTCTGGATACTCTATGATTTGGATGTTAAGCTTTTTAAAGTGGTCTCAGAGGTTACTAAGCCTCTCCTCATTTTTTAAAATTCTTGTTTCTTCATTCTGTTCTGGTTGAATGTTTATATCTTCCTTCTGTTCCAAATCATTGATTTGATTCCCAGTTCCCTTCCCTTCACTGTTGGTTCCCTGTATATTTTTCTTTATTTCACTTTGCTAGCATTCACCTCTTCCTTTATTTTTCATCCTCACTCAGCCATTTCTGTGAGCATCTGATTACCACTGTTTTGAACTCTGAATCCGATAGGTTGTCTATATCCTCATTCTTTATTCTTTTTCTGGAGTTTAGATCTGTTCTTCCATTTGGACTGTATTTCTTTGTCTCCGCATACCTGTCATTTTAAACAGGCAGAGCCTT
The DNA here is from genome assembly GCF_004126475.2 of Phyllostomus discolor. Taxonomy (NCBI): domain Eukaryota; kingdom Metazoa; phylum Chordata; class Mammalia; order Chiroptera; family Phyllostomidae; genus Phyllostomus; species Phyllostomus discolor. Next base: position 78,155,550 of record NC_050198.1, on the reverse strand, counting down.
AGGTATTCACCAGGACAGGGCAATTCACTTTGCTGCATTTTGTCACTGTATGTGGGGGAATGGTCAGAGAGGGAACAATGCCACTTGCTCTCCTCCTGCCCTGCTTTCAGTCACTTCCTCACATTACCCTCAAGTGAATTGGGCCCTTCCCTTGCTGGGGCCTGGGTTGGAGGGTTTGTGTACATTCTAGGACCCCTTGGTTACCTCCAATGGACTCTTTTGTGAGACAGGGAGTTTCCCCCACTGCTGCAATCTCCAAAGGTTTCTGAAGCTAGAGGTTTTGTGGCTTTATTTCCCCATGTTGGAACCCTGAGTTGTGCAGCCTGTCTTGCTTCCCAATTGTTCCTTTTGGTTTATCCCCACATGAATGTGGGATATTCTAGTCTGTCAGCCACCTCCTCATATGCCACCTCACCCACCCTGGTCTGACAACAACCTTCTTGTTGTGATTCCCTGGCTTTGTCTCTGCCCCTACTACCAGTGTTGATGAATGTTTCTTCTTTAACTCATTGGTTGTTGGTCCTCCATACAGTTCAATTTTCTGGCAGTTCTGATTGATTTTTGCTGTTAAATGGATTGTTGTCCTTTCTATTGTGTGAGGGAATAAAGCATATCTACCTATGCCACCATTTTTGCTGGAAGTCTAAACAGCTTATTATTTTGTAGGGGTATTTAAAAATGAAAACACAATTTTTGTATTTACCTACATATTTATCATTTTCAGTTTCTTTCAGTTCTTTGTATAGATTCTGACTTTCATCTGGTATCACTTTTCTTTTGCCTGAGAAGATTATTTTAACATTTTGTGCATACTGTGATTCTCCTGGCCATTAATTCTCTCACCTAGGTGGATATAAAAATTATTTAACTGTTTTGGGCTATATATTCATAGGTATGGAATTCTATGTTGATATATTTTATTTTATTTTAATTTTTTACTTCATTAAAGTTGAAAACTTTTAGTCATCAAATACACCATTACTAAAACAAAAAAGTGAGCCACAGACTGATAAAAACAGCAAAATATATATCTAATGTATTTGTATCATGTGTAGATAAAAATCTTCAATAAACCAATAATTAAAAGATGAACCCCCAATATTTAAAGTTTTCAAAAAGTGTAAATTTACACATAAGAAAACAGAATATGTATATAAGTACATGAAAAGGCATTGAATATCATTAAACATCAGGGAAATTAATGTTAAAATCACATTGAGATGTCATTTCAGACCCACTAGAATAAGTAAAAATCAAAAACGCTGATGACACAAAATTTTGGCAAGTATGTTTAACAAGCAGAACAGTTGTACATTGTTAGTGGAAGTGTTAAATCATAAAACCAATTTGGAGAACTGCCAGACAATTTCTTATAATGTTATATGTATATTTACTGCATTATCCAACAATTCCACTCCTAGATATTTCTCCAAAAGCAATGAAAACATATGTCCAGAAAAGACTTTCATGATAATGTCTGTAGAAGTTTTACTAGTAATATTCCTTAACCTGAAGAATCTCAAATGGCCAAACAGTTAAATAGATAAATCATAGTGCATGCATACAATGGCATACTACTGAGTATAAGAAAGAAGAAAGAAATTAAGAAAGAAAGAAAGAAAGAAAGAAAGAAAGAAAGATCCAACTGAGACATGCAAAACTGTTGAGCAAAATAACCCAGGCACAGGAATGAGCACCTATATGATTCCTTTGATTGGGAAAGTTTATCTAGGAAGATAGAAATGAGAATACAGTTTGCCTATTGGGGGTTGGGATAGACTTGGATAGCAGCTTAAAGAAACATTCTAGGATGATGGGATTATTTTACATCTTAATTGAGATATCAGCTACACAGATGCATACATTTGTCAGTCATTGAATCTTACATGAAAGATCAGTGAAACTCACTGTATGTAACTTTACCACAATTAAGACAATTACAAAAGAGCAATGTGTTAGCAGATCTTAAAAAGATATCTAAGACTAGTATTAGACTTAGATAGTATTTGTAACTCCTAGGAACTGTCCCTATGAATAATTTTTTAATTTAATTTTTAATATGTACTGCATTAAAATAGTTTTAAAAAACAAAAACATTCAAACAAGCTCTGGGGGGCAGGCAGAAGCAACAGTAAAAATTTTATTTCTTTCCTTGTTTCCCATCGTCTCAGTTTCCCTACCCTAACATCAGACTCTATGTAGAAAGAAATGTCCTAAAATTTTACTTAGGGTGATGAACTCCAACAAAACTTGGTGCTTAACATGAAATATTTTGTTGATAGTTATGAAGCATTAGAACTGTGGTTAGAAATTACAGCTTTAGAATTGTTATTAGAAATGTTAACATTACAACTCTTAACATTTCT